>NW_024349224.1:9409429-9514009 GCF_902729225.1 Pteropus medius | reverse complement strand
CAAAAAAAAAAAAAAAAAAAACCACTTCTGGCACATAAAAGTAAATTACAACCCTAAGGGATTTACAAACCTCAAGACAGAAGTTAACTTTTTAAGACTTAGTGTATGATTCTATTTTTGTTAACCATACCAAAAAAAGACATTGTACACGCCTATATAAACAAAACAAGGCATTAAATTAGTAATTGCTAAGCAAACTTCTGTGGTCCTTCCATGTGGAAGGACCTGACCACAAGGAGGAACTGGAGTGTGAAGCTGACTCTGTGCCCTGCATCCTTCTGAACAAGGGTGCACATCACACCCCAGTCAGAAAGGAAAACAATAAGAAACACTGCACTCTGATGAAGACCAAAAATAACAGGGTCACCGAAAGACATAAAACCGTGAGCATTTCCTGTAAGTTAGAGAATCTCTAATAAAACAACTCTATCCCCGACTTTCGCAATGCCGATATCTGAATGTCATAATTTTGCAGATATAATCACGTGAGAAAACTGCTGTGTTTCACTCCGGACAGACTAATCGTAAACTTGGGAACCTGAACAATTCTGTGGGTGTTCCTCCTTTACTTTACATCTGTAGTGTTTTTTGATGAGCCAGTCTTTCTGATATCTGACTTCCCGGCAACTTATTTGCAAGTAAATCCCTTTTCCTTTCTAAATGCTTTTGTCTCTGACTTCCTTCCACAAAGGGAAAGAAGAAAACTCTCTGAACAAAGTCCAGGAGCCATATCAGATATATGCTACTATATCATTCCTGCTGGTCTACATAACCAGGTTTACTTGCCCAGCTCCCCAAGAAGCATATGCATCCCTGACATGCACAGACTATGCTAATATGCTGTAGCTTTCCTTCCAAAGAAAGTGCTATCACGCAATCTGATGCCTCCCAACACAGCTCCCCCAAATGTACCAGTGGGAACCACTCACCTTGACAGAGTTGTCTTGGCTGGAGGTAGCAAGAATGTGCTCGCTGTCTGGGTGCCAGTCCAGGCCATGGATTTTGGAAAGGTGGGCTGCTAGATATTCCACTGCTATACTGGGTTTCTGCAAAGGATCAGCACTGAGCGTTATCAATTTAGAAAGAACTTATTGAGTGTATACCGCATAACAGTTTGCTGAGTACTGAGTGGGGATATAAGAACACTACTGGATACCACTTCTATCCATAAGAAACTCCACTTTGTTTTGTTTAAAAATAGCAAAATGACAACAAAAAGACTAATCTAGCTCTCCAAGCATGCTCTGTATATGGGCCAGTGAGCATCATCTCCTTCTGCTCTAGCCCATACATGGCTTTAACGAAGGATACTTTTCCTTTTTAGTAGCATGGTCTGCGACTCCTGCTCCCCTTCCTCACAATCACCTAAGAGGGGCTGTGACATCCAAACAGGTCCAACCTCAATCCTGAGGCTAAATTCACCAATCTTAAAGTGACCAAGGCCCCAAAAAGAGAATGAACACACATCGCAAAATAATACATGATTAATAAGCATATTTAAAACAAACTGAGAAAACCTAGAAACATACATTAAAACAAGACCTTTTTTAACTATCAAATTAGAAGATATATGTAAATAATACTCAATGAGGCTTCATTTGTAACTGCTGGTGTACATATAAAGTAGTACAACCTTTTGGGGAAAAATCTGACAAATTTATCAAGAGATTTAAAGTTTTCCTTTCTTAAAGGAATATTCCAAATTCAAAAAAAGCTTTAGATACAAAAGATGTTCATCCTAGTGTTATCTGGAACACAAGAAAACCAGAAATGACACAAATAGGAAGTGGAGAGTAATTTTAAAATCAATTACAGTATAACTATCTGATACAATATGATATAGCCATTAAAAGTTATACTTAGAGATTATAACATGGGGAAAATGCATATGTTGTAATGTTAAATGAAAAAAGTATATACATAACTATGTACTTAATGTGATAAGCCATATTTTTAAAAAAGCATAACACCAAAATGTTAGCATTTGTCTCTGGGTAATAGGACGATGAATGATTTTTACTTTTTCTTTCATATTTTCTACAAAGAGCATCTATTACTCCTATAATTAGCATTAGTCTCTGAGTTTAAGAGTACAGTCTCCACAACCAGCTTCCCTGAATTCAAATCCCACAACACACTGTCCACAGTATACTCATCTGCAGAACAGGGATAAAAATAGTATCTACTTAAAGGTTAGTTATAAAGAGTAATGAATCAATACATATAAAGTTCTCAGAACAATGCCTGACATAATAAATGCTCAGTAAACATTAGTATTATTAGTCAGTGTGAGTTGAAATGAAATCCAACATTATCACTCATACTGTACTTTTTAAAGTCTCTGATGCTTGCTGCCAGTGCTGGTATGACAGTAGAAAGTGCCAGAGTAGTAAAAATATGACCAACAAGTTTTACAATCCATCTGAGCAGAATCCCTAAGTATTGATAGCCAAAAATAAAGTTAAAACCCTTTAAACAAAACAGATAAAAGGCTTGCTGAGGGAAGTCAGGGTTGTTAGCGGACCAACGAGAGGACTAGGAAGGAAGAGTTTGGCAGTACATTTCTACAAGATAAGGAAAACAGGTATTGACAGAGTTCATGGCTAAATACCAAACTGTTTATTTGCCTATGGCTCTGAAAACAGTCCATAGCAAAGACAAATGACCAAACACTTTATTTAAACCATTCGCTATATTTAAATGCTATACTAATAACAAAAGGAATAAAACCAATCAATATAAGAAATAAAGGAGTGGGGGGGAATGGCAATTACCACACTGGACTAAAAGGACAGAGACAAAAACTAACATATGGAAGATGTACCTGTCCAACCTCTACTTATAAAATCACCTTCTCGCCTAAGAGCTATCGAAGGCGGAGGGCTTCGACCAACACTTCCTCCCCAGCAGGTCCTGGCACCTAATCCAGCCAACTCCCAATCTCTGCTTCACTTCCTTCCCCTCCCTCCAACTGTTGAGACCTTACTGCCGGCTAGAAGGGGAAGAGAGCAGGGTGGCTGGCAGCAAAGCTGAGGCTTTCCAGTCTGCACCTGAGTTGGGACAGCCCCTGAACAAGTTTCAGAAAAAACCCAAGGTAGGTGCTCCCCATAGAGGCTGAGGATCTCTAGCCTCCGGTTTCACACAGCAAGAAGCAGTATTTATACCCCAGATCTTACAGAAGCCAATTACTCTCTACGTCATTCCCTCTGGCAGTTAGCGATGGGGTAGGCCCGTTCCCTGTGTCATTATTTTCACTGATGCAAACATACCAAATTTCCAACAGACTTTCCATTACAGAGCAGCCTGGGACCCTGGCACCTCTTTCATGCCTGTCAGTTACACAGGCTGCTGCAGGGAGAACACATGGTCTGCAGGTCCTCTTGGGACTGATGGCACAGCTAGGCTTCTGAGGGAGAATATGAACGTACTGAGGACCCTCCCTCGGTGGTTTATACCAGAGGTATTCTGAATGGTATACATCCTAGGACTACTTTTCACTTTGCAGTCTGGGGCAGCTGACCATACTAGATTAGTGTCCAGTCCCCCAGGCTTGACCTCCTCAATGATACGTTCACTATTATTATCATCTTTACTTTGAAGATAAAGGAACAGAGGCCTGGAGAAGTTTAGTGGCTCAACTGATACCATACTTAGGAGGTAGCAAAGTGAGACTCTAACTTCAGTCAGGCCAAGTTCATTTTCTTAACCACCAATCATAATGCCTCACCTCCCTATCTTCCTTCAACACCAGTTTGATCAGGAAGCAAATGTTATCTGGTACGATGATCTTAAAATGGCAATTTACCACGCTGCATAGGGCACCCTACACTCTTGAGGCAAGCCCGGCTACTCATAACAACATCCTCTTCTTACCCTCTGGGAGGGAAAGAAGGCCAGCTGGGGAGAAGGAGAGGTTACTCACCCGCTTGTCCCAAATGCGCACATCCCCGTCATGACTGGTGGCAAGGCAATTGGCATTTTTTTTATTCCATTTGACCTGTGAGGCACCCGCTGCAAAGAAAAATCAGGGGAAGAAAGCTGCTGCCTTCAACAACTTCAGAACCAGAGGGAGCACATCCAGGGGAGCTGGATAATGAGTTCTAGTTGAATAAGCACAGAACCCTTCAAGTCTCTCTGACTGCACCAACTCCATCATTAAAGAGAAAATGAAGCCCCAAAAATAAATGAATTAAATAACACATGGGAACAGGATCAGAGTCACATAATTGAGGCAATAACTTCCCTTAGGAAAAAACCTATAGGTTATCTCAGAGCAGCATCCGGGGGAAATGTAGTTTCTTAGCAAGCAGAGGGTGAGCATGGCTCTGCAGGTTGGTAATTGACTCATTGCACAACCTGGCTCCTCATTCATCATCTCCGAAGACCATGCCTGCGCTCCCAACCAGGAGAGCCTCAGCTCAGCACCTGCTCCTCCCCCAACCCCGTTTTTTTGTTTTTGTTTTTTGTTTTTTTTTTAGAGAGACAGTCTAGAAAGAACAAAGCCCACAGCTGAAGCTAGATGAATAAGCTCCAGTGTTGCCCGATTCTGCCCTCAGAAGGTTATGTGCACCCCTACCCCCATCTCCCCATCAGCAGTTAGACATGGCCATCGGCCCTGTGCTGAGTCAGCAAAAAGGACACCCTGGCACCGTGTGAACTCAGGCCTTTCCAACTCTGCCAATACATAGAGGTTAACAATGAAAAAGGAGCAACTTAAGAGAGGAGGCGCACTGTAAGATGTCAGAAGGGGCTGAGACGTTTGGAAAACTGGACTATAACAGTAATTCTAGCTGTCTCTTAAAAATAATCGGGTTAATTAAGAACCAAATAATGGCCCACCCTCCCTCCCGCCTCTTCTTGTCCTCCGCTCAGACAACACATGACATTCTGCTTTGACGCCTCTCCCTTTTGGTGGGTGGTTATTACTGGGGACACCATAGTAGATCCAGGGTTTTGGAGAACAATCTGACCCAGGAAGTCGAGAGAGTGTGATAGATAAAGCAAGGACTTAGGATCTAACAGGAAATAGAGTTAAGACCCAGGATTTATCCTTTCTTGGTTTTGGTGAGGATATTTGTTTGTCTGTTCTTTTTTTTTCCCTTGAGTCATTCAAGCACAAGTGGTGGAGACCCCTTAAGATGAAGGAAGGAAGCGAGCGTATTACTTAAGAGACCCAGTTTTGTTTTGGTTTTTTGGCAAGAAAACATATCAGCTAGAGAATGAGTAAGAAGAGCCTGCTCCACTTCCTCATGATGGTGCTTTGATAAGTTCCGAGAAAACACTTTTCCCAGTGGGGGAGCGTGGGGTCTATCAGACCAGGAAACCTCCCAAACATTCACCCTGCTCTGCTAAGTCATGACATCAGGGTCAAACAAAGGTCCCAGCCTGTAAGATTTCCAGACACAGAGAACAACACTCTGGAGCACACCCAGACATGCTCTCACTGACGCCCTACTCCGAAGGCACGAACAAGGTACTCCCGGAGAGATGGGGACCACAGATGTGGGGAGCAGCAGCATCCAAGGCTGCACCTCTCAGGGAAGGTTACATGGGGCAGCTTACAAAGGTCCACAAGCCTCTCAGCTGCCTCTTTTCTCCCAGGGCAGCCTTCCTATCACTGAGAAACCTCGCCGAGGTGCAAAAAGGAAAGAAGTCTCCTATTTCTATTTTTTTAAAGGATCTATAACAGAAAAGAAAGCAATTAGAATAAGTGGGCTGAAAAAAAAAGAACTGCCTTTATTTATAGGGTTCCTCTATGACCAATCTAACTTAGAAACCTGTTACATGGAAATGACAAAGTCAGAGGAACGTGATTGAGGCAGTTACAGACTGCTTGTGTTTTTATTCAGATGGATGTCCTCTGCAACGTCTGTGGACCATTCTACGTCTGAGACTATAAGTGCCTAAAAGTTTGGGGGTGGGGGGACATCAGATCATAAGGACTGTTAAGCCCTGGGCACAAAGGCACAGTGCTTGATTCCTACATCCAAGTATCAAATATTTATGAAGCATTCCCTTGGGTCAGGCACACATGCTGACCTTGTTCTATAGCACCGAATCAGACAGACATAGTCTCTAACCTCACAGACAATCTGGCTGCTTAATAGAGTCGTGATGCTAAATGCCTTTAAATGATGAAGTATGGAGGTGTGGGGAAAAAGAGAAGAATCATGCAATCATTTTGGAACAAACAGCAAACGGGAATTCAAATGTAACAAGAAGATACAAAGGAACAGTATTTAAGAACCAGATAATATAAGTTTTTGGGCTTCATCACGGTGAATAAGGTATACCAGGTTCTATACCCAAGTTCAATTTTCAGGAAGTAGCGGGAACACTCCACGAAAGCTCCAGTTCAGAATCCCAAAAATAGTCAATTCCAACTGAGCAATGAAAACAGATCAGAAAGTAATTTCGAAGACTCAGTGCATCCATATGACATGATACCATGGAGACACAATCGCCACCATCTAGATTGTAGAGAAACCACCGGAACAAACAACCTAGTTTCTTCAATAAATTAACTGCAGGGAATGAAAAACAAACAAACCAAAAAAACTGAGGAAGAAGAACCCCAAGAGAAGAGAGAAAGAGAGAGATTTGGGGAAATTTGAATACTGCTTAAATATTTCATAATAAAGAGCTATTGTTAATATTTTTAGGTAGATTAATGGTACTGTGATTATGTTTTTTTTAAAGGATTCCTCTCTTACAAAAATACTTACTGAAATATTTGTTGATGAAATGATGATAATGAGGATTTAAAATAATGCTTCAAAATAATCCCCAAGAGGATGGGGTGGGGCGGTGGGACAGTGGGTGGAGGAAGATAAGATTGGCCACACATTGACGACTGTGATACTAGACGATGAACAGAAGGCAGTTCATTTTCCTCTATTTTTATAAACATTTGAAAGTTTCTGCAATAGAACACACCAATTTGGTTCCTGTCCTTGAATTCAGACGTAAGTTCCTGACCAAAATCAACAACAGTCCTGACTCTAAATTCTAAGAGCAGCCTGAAGCAAGCCCCTTGCAATGTGGGACTTACAATTCCACCCAGCCATGATGAAGATGGGGTGTGGGGTGGTCAGTGTGAGAGAAGGGATGGAAGGAATGGAATGAAGACAAGCCGGGGGAATATACACTCACCTACGGCAGACAGTGCAATGGTAGGTTTCCTTGTGTCTCTGAAATATAAAAGTAGGAAATCAAATGCCCAATTCATATGCCACCATCCACCTCTGCATGCATTTCTTCACTTTCCTATCCGTGGGTACTTAGAGTTCAGTAGGAATAGGAGGGCCTTAAAAAGAGTGTAAAGAGAAGCCTATCTCTTTCCAGGTAGATGAAGTTTGTCAGTCACTTCAATTGTGGCCAAGTCTGAATTTCAAATCATACAGCCATATCCACAGAAAATGAGTTACATGATTTAGCACAGCCTGGGTGACTCTGATGTAGGAGAGGAAAAAGCCAAAAGAATACCTTCCTGGTGTCATTCCTCCTAATGGAACAAGGGGACGGTCATGGAGGCGTAACTGTGCAAGAACCTCCCCAACAGCATTTCAAAGGTGGAGTGGAAAACTACTCTGGATGTTCACAACAGCCAAGAGGTAGAAGCAACCCAAGTGCCCGTGACCGATGAATGGATAAACAAAACGTGGTATACACATACGATGGAACGTCATTAGGCCTTAAAAAGGAAGGAAATCCTGTCCACGTGCTACGACATAGATGAACCTTGAGGACTTGATGCCAAGTGAAATAAGTCAGTCCTGAAGGAATGAGTACTGTACAATCCTGCTTATTTGGGGTCCCTGGAGTAGTCAAACTCACAGAGACAGAAAAGTAGAACGGTGGTCGCCAGGGGCCACTGGCGGGGGCGGGAGGGTTGGGAGGTTGTTGTTTACTGCGTACAACAGTTTCAGCTCTGCAAGATGAAAACATTCTGGAGATGTGTTGCGCAGCCATGTGAGTATACTAACACTACTGACTGTATACTTCGAAATGGTGAGGACGGTAAATTTTATGTTTTATAACAACTAAAAACAAAAAACAAACAAAAAAAAACCTATTCCTAGATACAACGGGAGACTCTTGGAGAGGTTTATGGTTAACTACAAATGGTGAAATGACAGAACTGAGCGGCACCCTAGGGCTGGGAGGGCCAGACAAGGCCCATCTGCAGCTCCCGCTAACTATTTAGAAAACCTGAAAAGGAATTGTCAGTTCTGTGCCTTTTCATCTTTAAGTTATAAAAACAATTGTCTCATGTAAATGAAGCATATCCTAACCCAGCCCCATAGCTCCCTGGAGGGTCTGTTTCTTTAAAAGCTTCTCTCTTCCATTTCCCCAGATTTTGTTCTTTGCTTCCTCAGGCTCTGCCTTTAACTAATCACCTCTGAAGCGCTAATCTGCATGGAACACAGAAGTCAGCAGACTCACCCTTACTCCCTAAGAATCCCTTTCGCTGGTCTGTCAGGTTTGTCACGCCTCAATGCCCGGTTTTTCTTCCACCTTTCAGTGTAAAATCGCACAAATCCATTGCCATATCGGAGCACAAGAGCCTCGTGAGGGGAAAGGGTGTCCCATCTGGGGAACTCTACAGACTATACCCTCTAGATCGTCACCTCTGTTACAGCAAAGGGAACTTTTCTCTACAGAGAGAGAGGGGAATAGACATTTATTAAGAACTTAAAACACGCCGGGCCCTAGGCCGGGCGCTCTTTATTCTTCACTCCATGAAGAGTAACCCAGGCGGCTCTCGGCCCCCTTTTACAAATGGGGAACTGAAGCCTCACAAAGAGCAAGTAAAGATCTGAGCAGACGTGTCTGTAGCACTGCCTGCTGAGGAGGGAGTTTTACACTAGTACCTAGTGGTCCCCAGTAAGGCTAAGTCTCACCTGCTCACAATGGTACCCGGGTGGATAATGCACCCTCTATTTGTGGCCCTCTCGATCCTGTCTCTCTTTTCCATCCCCCTATGGAGTTTCTCTCACCTCCTAAATCACGTACCCCTCTCTCGGGGTCTTCATTTAGGGGAAACCAAACCAAGACACCTGATCTCTAAGACGAAGGTCTCAAATTGTCCCACAACCAAGTGGTTATGCCTCTTAATTGTTCTTACTTGATATCCCAAATGTAGATGTAGGTGTCCACGGAGCTGGTAACCAGGAGATCTGGCTCAAACACTGCCCAGTCCAAGTCGCTGGGAATACAGGAAATAAACAGGACAACAACATAGAGAAAAAATTCAGTCTGGTTCCAAAGCAGTAGCAGATTTAGTCTCTAGTAGCTTCAGAAAGTCTCTGTGAATGGGCCTCTCAATATGGTTTAAGCTGAGAGTCTCCAAAGCTCTTTGGGAATGAACAAGATTTAACTGAGCTCCAAGGGAAACTTTCAGGTTCTTCCCTTTGTCATCACTAGCTATGGAGCATTTCAACTCACACACACACACACACACACACACACACACACACACACACAACAAAGGAAAAACACATAAAGCAATTTTTAACTTATCATGTTCTAAATCAGACTCAACCACAGGTACCTTGAGTAAACCTCACATCTCTTAAAGCAGTGGGAAACTGCCACGTTGCCATATGGCTTTCAAGGGCAGGCCTCCGGTCCCCTTACTTGTGCCCTCCCCCCTAGAAAGGCAGTTACCACAGGAACAGTTGGCACAGGCTGAGGATCTAGCCTTTCTCATCACTCCCCAGGTCCACTTCACCACTCCTGCGCTCTCTGCTGCTACCTCCCAGGACAAATTTTCCCCACCCAGAAACAGTGATCCAGGGCAAGGGTGGGTCGAGGAACACTCCAGAAGCCAATGGAAGGCCACAAGTGTACGGCAACTGTGCAGCTGGACAATGGCCTATGAGGCAGGCTCCCACGGCTGTCGGAGAAAGAGCACGAGGCTGCCCCCTGATGTCTCTGTACTCGTGGGCACTGCCGACTGTGACCTGAGGGACGCCTCTGGCATAACTCTGTCTCCCTCCTGAGGCAAAGATCAGCTCTAATCTGTACTCTGGGCCAGGCTCTACCTGTCTAAGTTTCTGGGATCGGGGTTAACACTGCACAGATGCTGGTTCCCAAACACCAGCTGCTCTTCGCTGTCCAAGCCATCACCTCAGGGCAAGCCTCCGACCTAACAGCCACCCGGGGCCAACACGACACAGACAGTCAAGCTGTGGAGAAGGTTGTGACGAAGCAACACAGTCCAGGGAACCGTGGAGGGCTGGCGCCTACCTGATGACACGAGTGTGGCCCTGTAAGGTTGTGCCAACCTCCCCACTGCCGTCCTTCCACTTATACAGGTCGACCCGCTGGTTACTCTGAAAAGAAACAAGGCAAAGAAGGCAGCGGGCAGCACAGCTGGACTCACGCTCTCCCGCCAGTCTGCGCGAGGCCGAGCAGGGGAAGCCACATAGAAAGCAACTTGCAACGATCCTACAGGTTGAACTTTTTAAAAAAGCCATCGGAAATACGTACGATTAATATCTGAGCTAACCTCAGCTCAGTACAAGGACTCTGAATTTCAAAACAGAAAGGCACTGCTATCTTCAAAATGAACCCGTCTTGAAAAATTACAGCTAAGCTGAAGCTACAAATGCACCACTGAGTATGTGAGTTATGGTAACGAACTTGTCCCCCAACCACTAGGAGAACCTCCTCCCCGCTCTGGAGGTCACGCACCCATCTCCCCGGCTGCTGTCGCACTAGATTTTTTTCAGCTCACTCTTCCCATTATCAAATGCCTAGAGTCTATCTACCACACTTATAAAGCAGAGGCACAAGAAAGAAAACAGAAACACCACCAAAGGGGTGTCCTAGAAGGCAAAATTACACAGACTCTTTAAACTGGTCTGTATGGAATTTCTTAAAGATCTAAGCAGAAAGATACAGAGAAAATGGGCCAGAAGAAACCACGACTACAACAGAAAAAGATAAGAAGAAAAAGGTTTGATTAAACTATATTTCACTTAAACAAACCAGCAAAAGCTCCCTAACTATCATGAGCTTATGAAACAAACTAAAAGTGAATAAAGATTACTAATAGGCCATTTAATAATTTCTGAACTGATATATATAAAACTGATTTTCATTACAGCTCAGAGTCAGATAGATATATAGAGTTCTGAGATTTTTATCCTGAAATGCCAGATTCCAATTCTAAATAGGTAAAATTCCTGTGAAAAGGTTAGGATTCAAAATAGCTTCCACTGGGGATAGAAGTGAAAAAAAAAGTCCCCTCATCTTATAATATTATCTGCCATTTCCAGAGGGTTTGCTAGTGCCAGTCTATGAACTGGGCACCTTGGGAAACCTGCCCTCTGCTCCTTCCCACCACACTGTACACCGGTGGTGTCATCGCCCATGACAGATGAAGCACGTCTCATATAGATGAGGCAACTGAGACTCAATCAACTAAGGCTCAAAAACAAAAAATAATCAACAAGTTGAATTTTATCAAAAATTAAAACTTTTATGTATCAAAGGACATTATCAAGAAAGAAAAAAGATAATCTACAGAACTAGAGAAAGTGTTTGCAAATCATATACCTGATAAGAGTCTAATAACAAAAGTATATAAATAACTATTATAACTCAACTGCAAAAAGACAAGTAACTCAATTCCAATTAAAACATGGGCAAAAGACTTGACTAGACATTTCTCCAAAAAAAGATATACTGATGGCCACCTGGCACGTAAAAAGATGCTAAACATCATTAGTCATTAGGGAAATGCAAATCAAAACCACAGTGAGGTACCACTGCCACCCTAGGATGGCTATCATTTAAAAAAATTTTTCAATAATAAAACAGGAAATAACTAATTTTCATGAAAATGAGGAGAAATTGGAACCTTTGTGCATTGCTGGTGGGACTATAAAACAGTTCAGCCACTGTAGAAAACAGTTTGATAGTTCCTCAAAAAGTTAAACACAGACTTACCATCTGACCCTACAATTCTACTGCTAGATATATACCACGAAGAACTGAAAACAAGTACTCAGAAAGTACATGTACACGCATATTCATATCAGCACTATGCACAAAAGCCAACCCAAACATCAATCAGTGGAAGAACGGATAAACAAAACGCAGTCTATCCGTACAATGGAATATTATTCAGACAAAAGGAATAAAGTGCTGATACATGCTACAACATGGATAAAGAAGCCAGACACAAAAGGTCATGTGTTGTATGATTCCATTTATATGAACTATCCAGAACAGATAAATCCATACAGACAGAACATGGATTGGTGGTTGCCAGGGGCTGTGGGAGGGGGAAATGGGGAGAAACTGCTTAATGGTAAATGGTCTGACGCTGAAGTGATGAATGTTTGGGAACTAGATAGACGTGGCAGTAACACAACATTGTGAACGCAATAAACGACACTATATTTTCATTTTAAAATAATCATCTTAAAAAAAAAAGGCTGTCTTTCTCGCCACTCATAAATAAATGCAGTGTTAATTCACTTGGACCGAGTACTAAGGGGTCAGCCTAAATCAGTGCTTCCCAATCAGGTCAGCCTAAATCAGTGCTTCCCAGGGGACATTTAACAATGTCTAGAAACATTTTGGGTTATCACAATTAGGGGAGAGAAGGGGATGTTAGTAGGTAGGGGTCAGGGATGCTGCTAAATCTCCCGCAGTGCACAGGACAGCCCCCGCCACAAATAATTACCTGGCCTGACTTGTCAATAGTGTCAAGGTTGAGAAACCCTAAACCAAATGAGAGGCTGAGTAGAGAGGGGAGCTAAAGGGCCTTGAGACATCAGTCAACGAAAAGAGCATCCTTCCTAACACACAGGAAAGAGGTGGAGAATGGGACAGCAGCAGACTGACTCGCCCCTTCCCCTTCAGAACAGTCCCCAAACCAGTTCAAGCTCAGACACCCACGGCTAAAGTTAGGTAGTCAGATATTATTATGGAAATGATGGGGAAGAGCAGCTTTTGAAAGGTTCCTTCAAGAGCTGACAACGTCACTCTTTTCTCAGATGCTTTCCTCTCATGGACTGTCAGTCCCAATAAGAACAGCCTCAGATAGCACTATGAATGGTCACATCTGCTGGACAATAAGAAAGGTTCCTATAGATACTGTCCTTCTGGCCCAGTGCAAAAGGAGCCAAAGATCGAGATCTCTTATTGTTCTAGGAGAACAGAATGCTGACAGAGAATCTGATGAAAGATACCAGAGATGATATGCCCAGAATTTTCTCTCGGTCATGAATCCCTTGGAAAACCTAATAAAATGTATACACCTTTTCCCTGGAAAAATTCACACATAATCAGGCACATAAAATTTTCAGACGGTCAACTGATCTAATGAATCCCAATCAAAAAAGAACCCCTTCCTTTAAGTGAAAAAAGAACCCCTTCCTTTAAGTGAAAAAAGAACCCCTTCCTTTAAGTGAACCCCTTCCTTATGGAACCTTCTAATTCCTCTGAAAGCAGTGAAGATCAATGCCAGACCAGCTCACTAGTTTCCCCTTACAATATCTTTCATGGTCACTGACTAGTTACATTGCTGCTAATGAAAACAGGTTCTCATCAGACATGGAAATGTTTCTCTTCCAAAATGTAGATTTAATCCTTAGAAACACAAGGTCTGGCACCTATAGCACCAGCAAAACCTTTTCATATATTTTTTTTCATCTGTAATTTGTCTCTATCTTCCTTCCACACCTCTTTTTCACCTGAGAAACGAGGGTTACATTCTCTTCTCTGCATAAGATATATAGCTTCCAGCCCCAGATCACACTTAAAAGCCTTTTCCTGTTCTCCTTAAGTAAGCTCACCGAAGCTGCAAAATAGTGCGCGAAGCTGTCGTGAGGGTTCCACTGCACAGCTCCAATGTCCCATTTGCTCTGGCGAGAGATCTTTCGGTGACCTTCGAAAGGGGCATCTAGATTAACGATGTACAGGAATCGGCGGCTAGGAAAACAACATCGATATTATGAAATATAATAGCATTAGCATTGAGATAGAAAAGCACATTCAGAATGACATATGGTTTGCAAGCAGTGCTCAAAAAATCCCCAGATATATACAACTGTTCATCTCCTCTGAAAGGCACACAAGTGACAAGAGTAATTCAAGGTGGCCGTTAGACAAGCGGGTGCCATATCCCTGTGAGAATCTACCTCTGGAGACGGTCTTCCCTACCATATCCATGACAGTCTGACTTCCTCCCACTGCACTCGGAGCTCAAACCCTGCCCCTCCCCCAGCCTCTTCCAATCCCCCAGTTAGGACAGTCACGTTTCTATGTTACTCCTAATACATGGTCTGCACTTCGACAGCAGTATTTATCTCTAGCAGAACCGCTAATGCTCAGGCTCTCGTCCCCAACCTACTGAGTGTTTGGAATACGGACCATGTCTCGAATATCTCTGTACATCCAATCCAGCATCACTAAGCAGAGTGCTCTGTACTCAATAAATGTGTACTGAATTAAACACATCACTTATCGCTTAGCCAAATATCCTATAGAAAAATCTCAAATTCCCTTGCAAGCTGGCCAACTGGAAAGGGAACTAAATTAAGTCTATCAAGAGGGTAGAAATAATAACCGAAAAATAATAATAATGAAAATAACATATGAAGTGCATATAATGCTCTAGGTGCCAATCAATGTAAAGGAACTGAAAACAAAGATGCTCTATGTTCACCTATTTTTCTTTTTTTTAAGTGAAAAATCCTTGGTGTATGAATCAACATTTCAGCAACCATCAGCCAGCCATTGATTCATTGCTGGAGAGCGCTCCAAGGCCCTGGATATCAAAGATAAGTGGGCTTAATAACGAAGAAAAAGATAAAGTCCCTGCTTGGAAAAGATAGGAAACGGAAAGTTAAGGTGGCATGTTAAACTCTAGCAGAAACCCTAGGAGGGATGGTTATGAAAGAACGCACAGGTAAGACACAAATTCACGGAACTCCTGGGACTTCTGAGAAAGTTGCTGCAGAACAAAGATCTGGAACCTCTGACCTCCTCCAAAGGAATCACCGAGTCCTATGGCAGGCAGGCTGGCATCTTGCCATTAGAACGAAAAACAGGAAAAGGCTAAGGGCTATACATATGGGGTGTGTGTCAACAGGAGAGTCACAGACATTCCGAAGCAAATACAGAACAGAAAGTGGGAACTTCGGGGAAAACGTGCCTGATTAAACATGTGTTTATCTTCGGGCCCCCTCTGAAGACCCACTAAAATAAGGGTAAGAACATAAAAGACAGAAACCCACAAAAACAAAGAAAATGAAAGAGGCAATGAAAAGCAGATGGATAAATGGTAACCGATCTAGAGAAAGGAAGCTAATGCCCAAGTGTCTGCAGAGAAGTGGTGAGAAGCAAGCTGATCCACAGCGCCCGGCCCGCTCAGGAGCTGCGGGCTGCGGGCTGCGGGCTGCGGGCAAGAGGAAGAGAGAGAGGGCTGGACAACCAAAAGCAGAACAAAATACAAAACCGGAGACTTGTTTGAAGGAACGCTCCGCAGAGTGGTTTAAGCACACCCCACAGAGCCAGATGGCCGCCTCCCCATTCTCCTTCACCCGAGCGGAGGGTGGGTGATGTGCTTCAGAGAAATGATATCAGAGAAGCTGGGGGCTGGGACAAGGGGCACAGCAAAGTAAACGAGAGGGGCTGTGCTCAGAACGGGACGTGAAGTGCGATGTGAGACCCTCGGGCCTCTCTCCCGGCTCAGCACTCACAATGCTTAGCTTTTAGTCTTCAGACAGTGACTAGTGACAAGAGGAATCTTCCCAGGAAGAAATGACCAACTCAAGAAGGAAAAAGCAAACAAATAATAACAACAAAACCTTGGGGATAATGGCATTTGGGCACCCTCTTACAAAGGGGCCTGGTTCCCACCGGATCAACCTACAGTGAACCCCACCACCACTCAGGTGAACAGATTCCATCACTCTCTAATATTAACAGAGCCCACGAGGATCGGCCACCAGAGGAAATCTAAAAGACAGACCAAAACAAAAAAAGAAAAAGGAAAGGAAAGAAAAATCTAGAATTAATATTCTCAGAGGCAAAAGAGGACAATGTAAAGAACAGAGACTCAAAAAAAGAGCTCTTAGAAATTAAAATTTAAGTTGAAATCCGGTAGAAGGGTTGGAAGTTAAAGTACCAGAATGCAAAAGCAGACCAGAAGAGAACCCGTACAGGATATGTGACACAACTAACAATAGCTCCAGAAAGAATGAGAAGAAATAGAGGAGGGGAAATTATCAAAGACACAGATTGCCAGACCGAAAGGGCCACCCAAGGTGCTAAAAATTATTCTGTATCTTAATCTGAATGGTAACCACAAAGTGTTATGTCTGTAAATTTATTTAATCTATTCGGTTAAGTATATACTTTATATACATATTTAAAGTTCAAATAAGAAAATGAAAATGGTGAGCTTCAATTAAAATCATGCTGAAAAATAATATGAATGCAATCATATCTAAGAACACCCCAAAACAGAAACACTTGCATGATTTCCATTCACGTAACCCTATTTTCTCTTAGAATGCTACGAATGGCAATATCCACATCAGTAAATGCTAAGAAGGCTAACATTTGAAACACAGTTATTGGAGGGCACCTGAGAGTATTTTATGGGTTGTCAATATAGCTATATGAGGCTAAGTATATGTTATATTTTTATTCGTTTAGATAAAATAAGCATTAATGTAAAAGGGGGGGGCACTGAAGGTCCCTACACATTGAATGAAAAAAGACCCACATGAAAGCAATCNCCAGACCCCTCAATCCTAGTAACTAACTATCCGTGAGACCACACCAGATACCATCCTTCTAAAGAGTCTGCTCAGTAAACAGAAAATTCAAGACCAAACTACCAGCCACTAAAATTTCGAAGGAATTTTATTGCTTACCTGTTAGGACAGGGATAAAAATAAACTGCAAATAATCCCTACCTGTACCCCTGAGGTCACTAGGATAACAAAACTAAACACTACAACCGTAATTCAAATATAAGAGTATTTTCCAATTTACCAGAAACCTCTTGATTTGTTATTTGTTCCCAGAAGTCATGGCAGAGAAACAGCAAGCTCACTTACCCGGAAAGCACTGCGTGCTGCCCCAGACAGTCCACAGACATTGCAGTTGCCTGTGAGAGAGAACACAGATTCAGTTCTGCCAGCATAGCCAGCTTAGGCTGGAAAAGACAGGCAAGTAGTCAGTCACCTTGGGGTCTTCCTCTTCCCATGGCCCAGGTAGTCCCCAGTAGGCAGGTATCATCAGTTGTCTACAGCGGATACTTTTACCCACTTCTAGTTCTCATCCAAATTTCACATTCACTTTCACAGTAGGGCAATTGCTGTCTTCTCCCCTCCAACGCCAGGACTACACACGACAAAACTGGTGTATTCTAAATTGAGGAGACAGAGGTCCTGGAGCTCTTGGAGAATCTGACTAGCGTGGAGCACACAGAGCTACTCAGAGCCCCTCCCAAGCAAAATCTAACCTGAGACAAATCTCACACACTGACACACACACATCCCTCACCCACGCTTTTCCAAAGGGCATGGACTCCTCCTCCATGCTGAACTGCAGTGGTAATGTTCACACACCGACCCTACTGAATCCACAGTCATATTCTTGTTATTGGGATGCCTAGTTCCTATTTAATGAGATTTCTAGTGCATTTCACTACTTTCCTTTTCCCAGGTCTCCCAATTCCTAGGAAACACCATCTTTTCAGGATCCAAGAGACCATACCAGATCAAATGAATGTACATTCAGGCTGAAGCATGAGGCTGATTTTAATTAGGCAGTTACAGCCCTAAATTCTCTTACTTGAACAAGTTCAAATCCTGCTGCGTTCTCAGGGCACTGTCTGAAACAGTTTGTGCCACTGTTTGGTTATTAAATGCTTTTAAGTTATTTCTAAGAGACTATCAAGAAAGAAGCCATTTTGTATATGCTACTATACTCACAAATCACAGATGGTGAACAGAAATTCTCTTACTCTCACTGGTCTTATTAATGGGATTCTCATACTCATACACCCTCCAGAAACATATCATAGGTAATAATGGGGACAAGATGCCAGAGTGTTCTCACTGGAGGCTGAAAGTGTTTATTATGCATCCTTCATTCTACTAAAGTCATGAGCAGAGAAAAGCCCAGTTGGAAAGGCAGGCCGTGAAATGAGATGCCATTTTCAGAACTCTCCTGTGCGATTTACAGATTGAAGGTAAGAAAGAAAGCAAGATGGTACCTCCAACCAAGGGTAGTACCATCTTTCGAGAGGGTGTGCAATAGGCAGAATCCTAAGGTGGCCCTAAGATTCTGGGCCCTTGATATACGCATACATTCTCCTCATTATTCAAATACTAATCAAGGTACTACTGTGAAGGGATTTTGTAGATTAGATATAATTAAGGTCCCAAATCAAATGACCTTAAGCTAGAAAGACCTGAAATGACACAAATGTCTATCAGCAGATGAATGGATAAACAAAACGTGGTATATACATACAATGGCATACATGCTACAATATGGATGAACCTTGAAAACATTAGGCTGAGTGAAATAAGCCAGGCACAAAAAGACAAATATTGCATGAGTCCATTCATACGCAGTACCTAGAATAGGTAAATTCATTGAAACAAAAAGTAGAATAGAGGTTGCCAAGGGCTGAGAGGAATGGGAAATGGGGAGTCATTGTTTGAGTACAGAGTTTCTGTTTGGGATGACGAAAAAGTTCTTGGGAGCAGGGTGGTGGGGAGATATAGATACCTAATTACATCATCCCTTTATCTAGTTCTAAAGGTCAGAGACAGAGGAAGTCAGAGATTTGAAGGGTGAGCTAGGTCAGTTCCCCTAAGATCACATGCCTAATGTCTCATACCTGAGCAAAGACTATAATGTATGCATTATCAGATTTCATAGAATAAAACCAAACTGAACCCGCTGATATAAAAAAGATCAGATCATTTCCAACGACAAGAGCCAATCTCTTTCAATTAGAGACAGACCCTGCTGCCAAGGCTGCTTTTGAACCATTGCTGTCTGATGCTTACTAGAGGTTATCTCCTCCAGGTTCTGTTTACACGCCCGGAATATTGGGTGTTTCTCAGAAAGTTTCTCCCTTTAAAATGCAAACATCTTCACTTCCCCACAAACGAAAATGGCACAAACTATAACTAGAAAAATCACCTAACTTTTCTGAGTCTCAGATCTTTATCTGTAAAATAGGAGGGTAGATGAGAGATATCTTCTAAAAGTCCTCTCAGCATCATGAGTCTATTTTGTCAAGCTAAGTTTGTTGCTTTATGAGGCAAGGTTTCTAATATAATCATAATAATTAACATGTATCAAGCACTTAATGTACACTGGCAACTGTGCGAAGTGCTCTGTGTTGATTATGTCATTTAACCCTCAGAGCAACTTTATAAGGTAGTGAGCAGAAGAGTTATCGGCAGGTATGAGACTGCTAACCTTAGAAAGGCCTGCTTTCAAGGTTGGCCCTTAGCTCTGGGAACTCTCATTCAGGAAGTATTCCCATCATTCTCTCACTGGTATGAGTGGCACACTGTGCCTAAACTGTATGTACAAACAATGTGGTTTCTGTTGAGCATTTGTTACCCTTCCAGGAATCTGGAATTTTGGTACATGCTAGCCAGAGGGTGCCCATGTGACCAACCCCAAATAAAAACCTTGGGCACCGAGTCTCTCATGAGCTTCGGTGGTAGACAACATTTCACATGTGTTGTTAAAGTTTGATGCTGGAGGTATTAAGCATGTCCTGAGTGACTTTACGATGAGAAGACTTGATATCTTGTGCACGGTCGTCTCCACCTGACTTTACTTTCTCCCTTTGATTTTGTTTTGTGTCCTTTTGCTAAAGTAAGTCGTAACTGCAAATACAACTGTGAATCCTCCTAGAGAAACTGGGAAGGCTGGGGGGAATCCTGGACACAGGCAGGTACTATTATCCTTGTTTTACAGATGAAGAAATTGAAGCTTAGAAAGGAGGTAACTTGTCTGGGAACACATGGCAGATAGGTGACATAGGAAAAGCAGGTACCAAAGCTGGATTGCTCCAGAAAAATACATGGACTACCCACTACTCATAGCTTTCCTCTTAGCTAAATAATTTGGCAAGTTGTTTTTGTTTTTTCAGAGCAAAAAAAAGTCCTCAGTCTTTCTCTGTGTGGAAGTTATAGACTACTAAGCCATCAACCACTAGGGCAGCAGAGAGCAAACTTTCTGCCAAGATGCCTCGTTTTCAATTTCGAGGTAACACATCCCACAATCTAGCATTTCTACTCCTATGTAAATACCATGCTTATATATCATCATCTACAATAACAAAAAAATTAGAAACAACCAAAACGTTTAACGACAGAAGGATAAACCAACTGTGGCATATTCACACAATGGAACATTACTTCACAGCAAAATTAGTAAACCACGGGCATGGTAATGAACATGGATGAACCTCAAAAACAACGCAGGGCAAAAAGAAAGCAAGTCACAAAATTCACAGTATATGATTCCATCTATATAATGATCAAATACAGTCAAAATAAAACATTGTTTCCATTTATACATGTGTGGTAAAACTACAAAGAAAAGCAAAGAAATGATTAATCCAAAATTCAGGGCAGTCTCTGCCTCTAAAAGGTCTTAAGAGAGCGATACGAGCTAGAGAAAAGGTATTGAGGCTTAAAAATAACTGGAATGACCTATTCCTTAAGTTTTGAGGAGGGCATATTTTATTATTCTTTATGGGGGTACCAATCATTCATATGGACGACATATTCTATAATAAAATAACTGCACTGTACTCCAGCTGATAAAGTAGTTTCCTTAGAAGGTACAGGTTAACAATTCTGAAACCACTGCACATGTCCACTGAAATGACAGCTAAGGAAATGGATGGAAGATGATAGGAGCCAGGTTTCTCACTGTGGGAGTGGGAGGTGACTGATAAGCCGAGAGTGGGAGTCACAATGATCCCTGAGATAATGGATCACGGTTGAAGATGTTAGTATGAACTCATGTTCAGCTTAATATAGACAAAGATGGTTACATACAGAAATATTTACAGCTATCTGTATATACATGGATTCGTACACATTCATACATTTCTTGTTTTGTCAGCTGAAAGGGCCTAGAGGCAATGACACTCCAGTAGCAATAAGCACCTCTAGCACCAGATCTTGATTTCTAATATTCTCCAATAAAAGAAACCAGGGTTTCTTGCAGCTATGGCTAATTTTAGGACTGGGATAGAAAATATACATGATGAGAGTTGAGCATCTTGTAGTACTCAAAAGTATTTAAAAAAAAAAAAAAGATGGGGTATGCCAAGGGAACACGAGAACCAACTGAAGGAGCTCCCAGTGGTGAAAGCTGGAACAATTGGAACAATTTGGGCAATAAAATAAAGTATTGGATTCTAATCCAAAATACGAAATAAATAAGAGTTCATACTGATATAAACAAATAATTGATAAATAAATGGGGGAGAGTAACTCCCCACTCTTTAAGCATGGGCTGCATGTAGCAACTACCTCCCAAAGAGTACAGTAGTCCCCCCCTTATCCACCAGGATACATTCCAAGATGCCCAGTGGATGCCTAAAGCCATGGCTAGTACTGAACCCTACATATACTATGCTTTTTCCTATATATACACATACCCATGATAAAAAATTTAATTTATATATTAGGCACAGTAAGAAATTACAGTAATAATAATAGAACAGTTATAACAATATATTCTAATGAAAGTTACACGAATGTGGTCTCTCTCTCAAAATATATTACTGTACTACACTCACCTTCTTACAATGATGATGTGAAATGATACAATATCTACGTGATGAAATGAAATGAAGCAAATGACCTAGCATTAGGCTACTACAAGGGTTAATTGAAAACAAGCAATGAGATACCGAGACAGCTGAGATGGCTACTAAGTGACTAACCAGTGGCAGCGTATATACGTATATATGCTAGACAAAAGGCTTATTCATGTCCTGGGCAAGATGGAGAGGGACAGTGCAAGATGTAAACATCCTATTCAAAAAGGCACAAAATTTAAAACTTATGAATTGTTTATTTCTGGAATTATCCATCTAATATTTTCAGACCTCTGTTTACTGGAGGTGACTGAAACCATGGAAAGTGAAAAGGCCAATAAAGAGGGACGACTGTACAGACAGAGGGCAAAAGTACATTTACAGTATGGAAACCTGACAAGCACTACCTCAGCCAGATGATCAAGGTCAATATCAACAATGGAATGTCATGATCATTGCATATACACTTGGTATCATGTGATGAGCATGTTCCTTTTCCTCTGGGGTATTCCTCTCAAAAACCCATAATCCCAGTCTAATCATGAGAAAGACATTAGACAAATCCCAACTGAGGGACATTCTACAAAATATCTGACTAACACACCTCAAGACTGTCAAGCCATCAAAATCTGAGAAATTGTCACAGCCAAGACAGGCCTGAGGAAACATGACAACTAAATGTAATGTGGTATTCTCAATGGAATCCCGGAATAGGAAAAAGATACTAGGTAAAAACTAAGAAAATCTAAGTATGGATCTTGGTTAATAATAATATATCAATACTGATTCACTAATTGCAGAAAATGTACCACACTAGTGTGAGAGTTATTAACAGGAGAAACTGGGTGCAGGTATATGGGAACTCCCTACTGTCTTCCCAATTTTTTTATAAATCTAAAGTAATATAAAACAAAAATTTATTTTGAAAATCATGAAAACCTAAATACTTTTTCTTAATTCCTCTTATTATTAATCAATGCGTTGATTTGTCAAATTTATTCATTCAACAAACATTTGTTGAGCGCTGCTGCACACCGAGGACTATTCTAGGCACCAAGGACACAGCAACGAGGCAGCCTCCACCCTCTGGGAACTTACACTGCAGTAAGGGGAGAAAGATGAAAATAAACTGAGGGAAAAGTAGTGTGAGATGTGATCTGAGAATTAGGCAGACACCGGCACACAAAAACAGTCCAAAATAAGGAATTTATATTTTATTCTAGGTACAATAGGAAGCCACTGAAAGATTTTCATAAACAGAGGGATATGAACTAATTTGTTTTTAAATATATCACCTCAATATTTATTACAGCTCCAATCGTAATTGCCCAAAACAGAAAACAATTTAAATGTCCATAAACAGGTGGATGGATACACAAATTGTGATCTATCCAATACTACTGGGTAATAAAAAGGAACAGACTAACTGGTATGTTCAATGTGAATGAATCTCGAAAGCACTAGGCTAAGTGAAAGAAGCCAGACTCAAAAGGTTACACAACCTACGATTCCTTTGTTACAAAAATCACTTCAGTAAACTGCCAAGAGATGGAAGTAAGGGAAGGAGAATGGCTACGCAGAGGCGTGAGGGAGTTTGTTAGTGTAAGGGAAATGTTCCATATTTAACTGTGGTGGTGGTTACAGGGCTATATACATTTGTCAAAACTCAACAAAATGTACACTTAAAAGGGTAAATTTTATTATACATTAATTATGGATTTTTAAAAAACACTTGTGTGGAGGATATATGGAAAGGGGGCAAAAAGCTAGGGTGCAAGGAGAGGTCCCAGAATATGTCCAACTACTATGACATTGAGTTTGAGATATCTCACAGATGCTCAAGTGGACATGTTAAGCAGACAGTTATTATGAGTCCAAAGTTCCTATCTTTATCACAATAGTCATATCCTGTAGTATTTTTGCATTTACTGTTAAGAGACTTGTTAACTGCACATTGTCACCTTACCTCTCTTTGCGAGGGGAAGCTATTCAATCTGCACTACACTTTCCAATACCATGGCCACTATTCACGAGTGGCAATTTAAATGGCAACTAATTAAAATTAAAAATAAAATATCTCAGTTGCACTTCCCCATTTCAAGTGTTCAACAGCCACATTTCCATCATCGCAGAAAATTCTTCTCGATGATGTTACCTTAGAAGATTATCTCTAAATTTTCTTACAGTGTTAACACTCATTGATTCCAGGGACCACTGCAGAGTAGTTGCCTAGCAGCACTGGTTCCTCAGTATTAATCGGTGACAGTAATATTTCAAGGTACTGTCTGGTAAAATAAATGATGCTTGTATAAGCTGTTAAAAAAAAAAAGTTTTACCTTTCAAGCTGAGGTTTTTCACTGAAAACCTAAAAACTGTTTTTTTTTTTCAAGTTGTTTCGAAAAGTTTGTTCTGGCCTTCCTTCTCAGAAAGACAATATTAAGAGATTCAACTTTTTGTCTCATTAATGAAACAGTTAATAAAATGGGTCCTTACCCCCAACAATTACCACCAGAATCAACCACAAAACCATGCTAATTCACACCAATATGTACCATTCCAACTGAATGAATAGAAAAATCAGAAAAACAGCAACTCCACAAAACAGTTGAATTAGCCAATTTACTTTGTCCTCTTACTTTGACAACTGCTGTTTCGATTTATTTAAAACTACTTCATAGCATCCTAATATATGTGTCAGCACTCTCTCTGCGGGTCTCTTCAATTACATTTCTAGAGGGAAGTAGGGGTGAGACTACCTGGGCTTCTATGAGAATTAAAGGATTTACAGATTAGTAGCTTCCCAATTAACAGGCTCAGAGGTACCATACATGATTTTGTTCTTAGTCCTCAGTGAAAGCAATTAACAAGAAAGGTGAAAGGAGTATGGCGCCTCCCTTGGGAAAGCCCACCTCTACGAGACACCCGGTGCTGACGGTGCAAAGTGCTTCAGGATCCTTTAATCGGAATACTGCTCCTCCAATTCTCCATGGGAACTCCGTATCAGACAGCACCATAGAGCAAGATGGCAGGTGGCTCCCCCAACTCATTACCTTTATGGCATAAGAGGAGATGGGGTTTTATAAAAAAGAAACCACATCACCCCCTTGTTGTAATCCTAATTTCCCTTCAGTATAAATCACCTGAGTATCAACACAGTGCCTGGCACAGTGTGCTCCTGGCAAGAGCTCAATAAATCCTTGTTGAACAAATGAGTGAATGAAAGCCTGGCACTCAGAAGGTATTCCATAAATATTTGCTGCATGAAAAGCATAAAAAAGAGAATCACAAAGACACTGTCCTCGATGCTCAGGATAGGGGGAGGGACGTGGCATTTATTGAGGAACCACTATATGACAGGCCATGCAGTATGAAGCAAAGTAGTGCAGTGAGGCCAACAAGAGCTCTGGGACCAGAGGCCTGAGTTCAAATCCCAAAATGGCTACATAATGGAAGGCCTTGGCCAAGTCACTTGGGATCAGCCAAACCCGGATCAGCTCCCCTGTTTGGAAAAAAGGGGTAAGATCTACTTATCTTGTGTGGTTCTTTCATTAATTAGAATAAGAAAACGTGGATAAATCACTTAGCACAAGTCCTGGCATATGGAAGACAAAATAGAAAAATGGGAAAAATCCCTAGTAAGCGATAATGTTCCTTGAGGCTTACCATGTGCCTGCCACTATGCACCACATTCTAAATGTATGACCTCATAAACTTCTCAGGCCAACTCTATGAGATAGATACGATTCGCACTTTCTTACATACAGGTGAGCAAACAGATGAGCAGAGTGATGACAAGCTAGGGGCTGAGCCGGGATTCGAACCCAGGTAATATGTGCAGTGTACACTCCTATTAACTCACTGTACGAGATTTTCCACTATTCTAGCATTAGCAACCACTTAAAAGCTTAGGCTCTGAAACAGGGTTTTGTTTTGTTTTGATCGAATCCACCCCAAGATCCTGTGAGGAAGGGTAAAGCCCACACAGTTAAGGCTTAGAGAAGTTCTGCGACTTGCCCAAAGTCACTAAGCGCGACCACTGGCCTCGAAGAGCTAACACCCCCTCTCTCACCACCCGGGTTGGGAGCCTCCCCTCAGCGTTCACTCGCACGCAATCACTGAGCTTCAGTGTCCCAAGACAGATTTCCCTCCCCTTACTTCCATGGGGAACCCCAAAACCCTGTCGGTGCCCGCCCCAACCGCCTCCAGTGGTCCTCAAGGCTCCCACGCGCCCGCTCGGGTCTGACAGCTCCAAGCCACCCTCTTGTCCATCTCCCCAGTCCCGGCCCGGGGGGGTGGGGATCGGCGCGAGTCGGACTTGGCAGAGTGGGGGAAGGGAACCCGGGAGGGCGCATGCCCAGAAGGCTCCATCTGGCCCCCAGCTTACCTGGGAGTCGCGGAACTCCACCACGACATTCTCGCTGCTCCATCGCGCCGCCATCTCCCACACCCGCCGGCCCGATTCTCAGGACCGCGTGTTCCCAGCCCCTAAACCCACGATCCAGGTTTCGGTGAGCCACACGCAGCCCACGAACGAGCCCAGCCACGCCCCGTTCCCCCTTCCGCTGGACCACAAGCCATTGGCTGACCCTATCACCGGATCCGCCCCCTCTTCCAGGCTCCTCCAATCTTCCCTCACGCTAACTGAGACACTCACGCTCCTCGCGTCTGCAAACACACGCCCCCTGCCGCAAGCTGTGCCGGGAGTTGTAGTCCACGGTCGAGTAGCACGTGGGAAACACAGGGAGAGCTAGTGGATTAAGGTTTGGCGTGCTGTTCTCCGTGTCTCCTCGCTGGTATCCCCGACAAGGCCCAGGATGTATACAAATAAAAACCCAACATTACTGCAAACCAAAGGTTACCTCTTCCCCTGAGGTCTGCGACAAACGCATTGAAAAGTCTGAAGGTGCGATTTGTTTCGTGCTGTACTGCAGCGCCCGCCGCTGTCTAGGGACTCCAGGGGTTCTCCACGACTCTTTCGAGGGGTTTCTGAAGGCAAAACAATTTTGCTAATCATACTAAGACGTTTGCCTTTTTCACCTTCTCTCATCAATATACAGAGGCGTTTTCCAGAAGCTATATGGTATATGTTGTAGCATACTGAACAGGAGAAGCAGATGTGAGAATCCAACGGTTTTCTATTAAGCCCAACAAAGAGATTTATTTGCCACTTTTCCCACTAAAATTTTTTGTTTTGTAATTTCGTCTACAAAATGTATTATTAACATTAATGTGCATTCATTAAGTAAAATCACAAATATATTTTTAATTCTCAGTTTTAATGTCTAATAATTAGTATATATAGCCCACATAAAAGTTGGTGGGAAGGGCGGGTCGTTAATAAGTTTTAAGAGTGTAAAGGGGTCCTGAAAAAGTTTGAGAACTGCTGTGATAGCATGACGAGTGGTGATTAGGTTCTCTTTTGTCCCGTTCTCTCAAACCCAGGCTTAGCTGACTTAGCTTCAATTTCTTTGTAGAAGGGAAAATGACCTACTTCATTCACCTGGTTGTTGTAAAGAGTTAAGCATAGGGCCTGTTGTCAATATCACTATTTCTATGTGTGAGTCCTTGTATGAAATGGTAAGAGGAATGTCATTCCCTTCCCTCCTGGAGTGTTGGATGTAATGAGGAAGATGAACTTATCAACAGGGTGACTAATTCACCCCATGAAACCCTTCAGACCAGACAAACTGGGACAGTTGATCACTGTACAATAAGTATATACTTGACAGAATGAATTGGGTTTTATAAAAGACTTGCAAGCAATATGCCAGGAGAAGACACCTAAATGTAGGACCTGACATAGCATCTTGAAGGAAGTGACATTTAAGTTTTTCAGTATACTATTAGGATTTTGGTAGAGTACACAATCAAAAAAGTACCTCGGCATTAAAAATGTGAACAAAGACCCCAAAGTGTGAAGAGAAGGACGTGTCCCAAAGATACAAAGCAGTAACCCCAATTAACACAGAAACTGCTTTCTTTCCTTCAAAATACACATCACAATTTATAATTCAATATTTTTTAGTTTATTTAATATTTTTAAGCTTTGGGAGGACAGGGACCAGGTCTGCTTTATTTAGCCCTGCATGATACTGCATATACAAAGCACTCCACAAATATTTGTGCAATCAGTGAATGTGAAAAGCACATAAAGTCAGGCCTTTGTGAAACCAAAAGTATTTTCTGAAACTATTCAAGGTCTTAACTTGCAATTCTTTACACCCAGAAGGGAATTCAGAATGACCACTCATTCTCCTTAAAATCTCTTTGCTTTCTTTCCCATCTACCTATCAGTTATTTTCACATACTGCAGCTCTGGCTTCCACCCTCCTGTGTTGGCCTTTCTTCCCACCTCCTACTTTTCTCCCAATTCTTCATCATAAAAGACCAAAGGCTACTCTGGATTCAAGGGCCTCACCTCGGCTCAGAGGGCCAGAAAGAGGGAAAACTTTAAGCCAGGTTCAAGGCCCGGGAGAAGGAAAGATAAAGAATACTTTCTATGTGTGCTCATGCATCACATAGGAACGTACTGTTGACATAAGAAACATCCAAACCTGTAAAGAATTTCTATAAGATTTTATTTGAGCCAAAGTGACAATTGCCGGGAAGCAAGATCTCAAATGAAATGGAGAATGACAGTTTGGCAGTTTCTTCCATGCATTTATAACTAAGGAAGATTACCTGGAGGTGGGAGAAAGCAAGGTGAAGATTTAGATTATAGGACAGTTAACAAGATTATTTGCTCTCTTGAAGGAGGTTACCCTTATTCTAACCTAAACGCAAATAAACAATGGACAGGGCTTGCTGGAGGCAAAGATAAAACTTTTACTAAAAAAAGTTATAGGCCTGGGGCATGACTGCCCTCCATGACCTGCCCAGTTAGGAATTTATGATCAGGTCACCCTGTGAGATTACTTTCCCTTGAACCCCCACCCCCCCTTTTTTTTTTGTCTACAATATGAATTAACTCATCTAACACACCATATTCTTATTTATTTATTTATTTATTTATTTATTTATTTATTTATTTATTTATTTGCCTGTTGCCTGGGATGTCGTGAGTACACAATAAAGATCCAGCTCTTGCCTGAGAATTTCAACAACCCTCCCCTACTCCCACCTCTTTAGTTCATGTTTGTCTCGTTCTCAAAATCTGCTTGTCATGGTTCGTAGGCACAGAAAGTACTTTTGATTTCAAGTCCTTGGTGCTCTGTGTTCTCTCAATGTTTTCTTTCTTAAATGTGAAAAGAGCCCAGTAGAATTTTTGAGAGAGAGAGCGTGAGCACCTTTCCGAATGCCTCCTTAGGTCCTTCCTTTCTGTTTCCCACCCACACTGTCACCATGAAAGAGTGGGGACTCTGGAGCTAAATCTAGAGCTTTCTGGCTGCTGTTTCATTGCTGTGCACCTCTGAGATCCACACATGAATATCCTGTCTGAATCAGAGACCAGGGACCGTTAGGAGTCCCTTGTCAAATAGACCTCAACTTGCTGACCAGGCCACAAAACCCTTATCACCAAACAATGTCTTTTCAGAAGGTCACTTGCTAGGAAGGCAGGATACGTGGCCAACCAAGAAATCCAGGGTTTTGGCTGGCTCTTATCAGCAACTAGCCTTGCAAGTTTGAACAGAACCTTTTATCTTTCTAGTCTTCTGTTTCCTCTTCTACACACTGTGGAGTTTGCTGACCCCTCCATCCTTTACATCTTGGAATCCTGCCTTGAGCCCCACTGGTAATTTTCCTCTCTTAATCAGTCAACAAATATTTGTGAACATGCCCATATGCTCAGGCACCTTACTAGGTGCATTTGATTGCCCATTACTCTGGTTTCTCTGTAAGTTTTCTTTTTTCAAGAAAAACGACAAAAATATAAAGAGCTCTGAGAGCTCTGGGAGGAAGCTTCTTACTGGGAGACACTTGTCTACCCACAGGGGTGGGAGTGGGGTGTCTCCCTCTAAAGCCCTCTCCACCCTCTTCACTCTCTGGCTCATGGAAACAGAGAGGAGGCCATAGGTTTCCCAAGGCTCCTCAGAGTAACCCTAACATTTTCCCCTTTTTCTGAACGCTTCAAGTCCCAGACCTACATTCTTCTGGAGATGTTTAAAATGGGCTTTGTAGCATTGTTATGCACTCATGTTTGCAGGTTTTGGTGACACCGACTTTATCAGCTCTTTCTGCTGACTGTTCTGGTAGGTGGGTCAGTGCTTTAATTACCCTGTGTCACAGCCAGAGAGCCAGGAAGCAGTTCACCCAGGGTCAGTGAGAGCATGAAGATATGAAGATAAAATAAATAAATAAAACAAGATGCCCAAATCTAGCTGGGGCCATTTCTGCATGTGATATCCTTGCACTGAGAAGTCCAAAATGAGTTGATACCTCCCCAGACCCATTTACTTTAAACCAAGAACCCACAAGAGAAACTTGGAGCAAAACACATATGGGACTCTTCATGTAACAAATGACAAATTGAAGCTAACCTGGGGCTGCAGGTCTCTGTGGATGCCTGTCTCTATGCCTCCAGTCTCTCTAGGATGTAGAGGATAGAATCAAGCTACTGAATAAAGGATTTTGTATCTTAGTATTTGAATTTCAGAGGGGAAATTGTCATGTGATTAAGTACACGAGGAGATAACAATGGCATTGTCTAAGAAAGGATGACATTCAGGGTCCCTCAGGACACCTAAACTGTCATCACATTTGCCGAGAGGAGAGAGGCTTCACCTTTGCAGTTCAGGTCCTCAGCTGTTCAGTGGTGCCAGATGTGAGAGATTGGCTTATGATAACCATTAGACTGGAATATAAAACAGAAGGGCAAATTATTAATTTACAAAAAGAAATACAGCTGTTAAGCAGATCCCATTGGAGAGCACACAGAGAAAATGAAATTGTCACCCTAAAATTCCTTGGTCAGCCTGTTCAATATAAAGCTGTACTCCTATCAGCTGTGTGACTTTTTAGTGTACATGTGGCATATACTTTATATATACCTCTGTCTCTCTACCTACCTACCTACCTTTCTGTAAATTTACATGGCTCAAACACAAATACAGAAAGGCATATAATGAAATGAAATATTTCTTATCCATCCCATCACCCAACTCTCCAGTTACGACTGCCTACTCCCCAGGGGACTACACTATGTTGTTTCATGTTTCCATCCTGTATATTTATGAATATATAAGCTAAGAAAAATATAGATCTTTATTTGGACAGGAGGCAAGTTTCTGAATTTTTCAAGTCTTGGCATGTTCAGTATTCATTAATCATTGGTCATTATTCTTTTTAATGATAATGATGTTGATAAACCTTTCCATAGCTCTCCATCCCCTCAGGATATGGTCCATGGCTCCTAGGACCCTCTTTTCTGCCCTAAGGACCAGCTTCATCTTTGGCTCCCATTTCCTTTCATGGCAATTCTACTTTATCCTTCAGTTCTTTAAAGACGCCATGTTATCCAGGCCTTTGAACACGCTGTTCCCTTTGCTTGGGACATTCTTCTCTTCCTGAAACACATTCTCCCCTCCCACCCCATCCTCTGGCTAATCTCCAATTCATCTTTTAGTGTGTTTAACGGAAAACCACAGGCCTAAAATGGCATCACTCCTGCTGAAAGCTTATGATACCAAACCTAAATACCTGATTCTAATTGTAGTTTCAACCTCTCCCAGAAGCGTAATCTCAATCAATCAGTCTGGAATTTCCTGAACACCACCAGTGTGGTATCTGCCTGATAAGACCCCCTGCCTTCCCCAAAGAGAAGGTGTTCTTGCCTAAATAATCCACTCATCGAATTTCTTAGTCCCACCCTCTCTCTGCCTATAAATATCTTTCATTTTGTACAATTCATGGCAGTGCCCTTCTAGTTGCTAGATGGGATGCTGCCCAATTCATGAATTGCTTAAGAAAGCCAATTAGATCTTCGAATTTATTTGGTTGTATTTTGTTTTTTAACAAGGTCTTGGCTCAGAATCGCTGTGTTTGTGCCTGTCTCCTTTCATCAGCACCACGTTCTTTCACATTCATGGTACTTTTATTCTCATAGCACTTAGTCAGTCATTCATTTGTTTGCCAAATATTTATCTAGTGCCAATCGCATGCCAGGCGTTGTTCTAGGCTCATCTACCACACTGTATTGTGGCTGCCTGCTTCAATGCTTCATATATCTTTGTGTGTATATGTACATATATATACACACACTCATATTTCACTGTAATTCACATACCATAAATTCACCCTTTTAAGTGTATAATTCAGCAGTTGTTAGTATATTCACAAGTTTGCACCACCATCACCATTATCTAATTCCAGAACATTTCACCACTCCAAAAAGAAACCATCAGCAGTCATTCTCCATTTTCCCCTCCCTCCAGGCCCTGGCAATGATTAACATTTCTATCTCAATGGATTTGCCCTTTCTGGACATTTCGTATAACTGGAATCACACAATATGTAGTCTTTTGTGGATTGGCTTATTTTACTCAGCACAATGTTTTCAAGGTTCACGCATGCTGTAGCATGTATCAACACTTGATTTCTTTTTATGTCTGAATAATAGTCCATCGTATGGATATACCATATGTGCTTTATCCATCATCAGCTAATGAACATTTGGGTTGCTTCCGCTTTTTAGCTGTTTTGAATAACACTGTGAATATTCATATATAAGTTTTTCTGTGGACATACATTTTCATGTCTTTCGGAAATATGCCTAGGAATGGAACTGTTGGGTCATATGATCTCTAATTTTTTTGAGGAATTGCCAGACTGTTTTCCACAGCAGGTGTACCATTTTACATTCCCACCAGCATTTAAAAGGGTTCCAAAAACATGTCGCCAACACTTGTTATTGTTCTCTTTGATTTAGCCATCCTAGTGGGTATGATGTGATTCTTCTGAAGCTCTATGAGAACAAGGACTTATTCTGTCTGGCTCATCGCTGTATCCCAGAACCCAGTGCAGTGCCTGGCATTTATTAGATATTCAAATTTTGTTCAATACACTAAAAAAAGTATTGAATTAATAGGTAAATCAGAAGCTAGTTAGATGGTTATAATATTTATCATGTATTTATCTCCCCAACAGAGATCTGTCAAAGGATCCAGTATTCTTTTTTCTGCTCAGTACTGAACTAGACCTTTTCTGTTACCATGGTCATTCTTCAGGGAGGAAATTGGGTTAAATTCAAGCTTTCTTGTTTTTCTTCGGATCACTCTTTTGGATCCTTAGGTGTGCACAGATTCATCATTTAGGCACTTACAGATAATTTCTTGGGTATTGGAACATTTTGTTTTTTCCTGTGCTCATTTCTCCTGCAGAACTCTTGACTTCCTTCTGCAAGGCTTTTTCTCACTCCCAAGCACTCCGTGCTCGCATAAAGCCTTCTTCCTGTTTCTTTCCAAGCTGCTCACACTGGGGCAATCAATACCTGTGACAGACCAGCTCTTCTTTGGGGGGTTTTCATTTAATATTTCTCTACACCTTTGTTGACATAAAAAACATCCAAACCCATAGAGAATTTTTATGAGTTTATTTGAGCCAAACTGATGACAATTGTCAGGAAGCAAGATCTCGCATGCTCCAGAGAATGATAGTTTTAAAGTTTCTTTTATACATTTGGAATTAAGTGGGGAACATAAGGAAGATTGCCCAGAGGTGGGAGAAAGCAGGGTTTAGGATAGTTAACAAGATTTTATGTTCCCTTGAATGTAGTTATATGCCTCTTCAGGGGGTCTGAAAACAAGCCTTTTACTGAAAAAGTTATATGCCTGGGTGTGACTACTCACCATGACCTGCCCAGTTAGGAATTTATGATCAGATCACCCTGTGAGGTTACGTACCATTAGATTTATTACAGAACCCCTTTTTCATTCACACTGTTTTGGCTTCTTGATTTGAAAGTCAGTTAGGCCAAGGACTGGGTGATGCTCATAGCCAGCACTCAGTACTTGAAAAATAGTGAATGAATGAATGAATGAATGAATGAGAATATGTGAGAGGGACATATTGCAAAATGCAGATTTAGTCGATAAACATTTACTGAGTACCCACTGTATCTCAAGCCCTGTGGTGCAAGCCAGAATAAAAAGTAAATAAAACAGGGGACCCACGTTGGTCTAGGGAGTTTCTAAAATCACTGGTTTTAGCTGCATTATTCCATTTTCAAGGCTCTTTTCACCTTTTATCCTACAACTAATGATTTATTTTCAGGATCACTTTTTAGCTAAGGTATGTATCTACTCATTTGCTTAAGCCTCAGATAGGAAGTTCTGATCTACTGTCAGCAAAATCCTGAGTCACAAGTGCCCCAGTGCGCTGTTGACCCCCAAACAGCTAAAAATCTCCCAAATGCTAAGCTTCCAGATCTTAGGGGTACTTGGATGGGGAACCTCCGAAAGAACGGACAGCGCATCCACCAGAGGGTGCTGTAGGGGCAAATTTGTGGCAGGAGGTGAGCTTGACCAGTGACCCTCTGAGCCAGGTGTTCTGAGTAATCTTCAGTCTTACGTTTCCTTCCCACCCCTTTGATCCATCGCCGCCCCTCCCCCACAAGTGATTCCCCTGAATTATTAGTCACTTTCAGGGACTTAAAGAGTGCTTGCTTTGAAAAACGCGTTGCTTCTGTTCCTGACGCCCCGTGCCTCAGGCCACTAAGCCTACTGGCCCGCGGGAGCTGGGTGGCTGGGTGGGGGCCTCCCGGGCATCAGCAGCTGGACGCCGCAGGGGCCGCGAAGGGGTTAAGCCGGCGGGGGGGAGGGGGAGGGGGCGCGGGCCGCGCCTGCGCTCTGCCGCCCTCCATTGTCTCCACGGCGGCGAGGAGCGCCGGCGAGCGCAGCCCGGGACCCAGCGGGGCTGTGCGGCTGGCCGGGTTGGCGGCGGCTGGAGCGAGAGCACGACGCAACGCGCCCGGGGCTTCCCGAGCTCCGCCTGGCCGCCCAGCGCCGCAGCTCGCCCGAGGCCTGGAGGGGCCCGGGCCGACGTCCATGGTCGCGGCGTCCTGAGGCTGGGGACGCACCCGGCGCCCCCAACCCTTCTCTGCCTCCTTCCGTCGGGCGGGCGGCCTCCTTCGGCGCCTCCCCGCGCTCGCCCGCCGCCTCCCTCCCTCCTTCCCTGCGGCTCCCCCGGCTTTCGGGAGCCCGGGGGCGGCCTGTGGCGCGCAGATCCCGCGCCGGACTGCGCCTCTTTGGACCTTGAGGGGAAACATGCGTTTGGCTTGGATCGTTTTAAATTCTTAGTTTGGGATCCCCGCCCGCCTGCCTCTTCCGCCTCGCGGATTTTCTTTTCTTTTTCTTTTTTTTTTCTTTTTTCCCTCCCGGTCTCCTTTTTGACTCCTTCCTCCTTTATGCTCGCCCAACCCTCTCCCCGCTGCTAAGAAGTGGGGGGGAGGGTCTCGGCCTCCAGGTTCCCGCCCCACCGGGGCCCCGGCGAGCATGGGAGGCAAGCAGAGCACGGCGGCCCGTTCCCGGGGCCCCTTCCCGGGAGTCTCTACGGATGACAGCGCCGTGCCCCCGCCAGGAGGGGCGCCCCACTTTGGGCACTACCGGGCGGGTGGCGGAGCCATGGGTCTTCGCAGCCGTTCGGTCAGCTCGGTGGCAGGCATGGGCATGGACCCCAGCACGGCCGGAGGGGTGCCCTTTGGCCTCTACACTCCCGCCTCCCGGGGGACCGGCGACTCGGAGAGGGCGCCGGGCGGCGGAGGGTCCGCGTCTGAGTCCACCTATGCTCACGGCAATGGTTACCAGGAGACGGGCGGCGGTCACCATAGAGACGGGATGCTCTACCTGGGCTCCCGAGCCTCGCTGGCGGATGCTCTACCTCTGCACATCGCACCCAGGTGGTTCAGCTCGCACAGTGGTGAGTCCGCGCGGGTGGTGGAAACCTCGGAGGGTGGTGCGCAGCGCAGGGCGTATCTGGGCGCCCCAAACCTTGGTGCGCGTGCGAGGGTTTGGATGTGGAGTGTACGACCTGGAATTGTCTGTCTTACCTTGGTTCTTCAAGCCAAGGGAATAACGAGATAACGACCCTCTAAAAAAGAGGCTTTCTGCGAGGCTGCAGAGCCGGGCGTTTGAGGACTCAGGCGTTGGTTCACTTGTGGATGGGCAGAGTGAAACCTGCCTATTGAAGTCCCACTTATTGGCATCAGCGTCTTCAGAGAAGAGGTCTGGCCAGGCTTATAGCAAGTGGGCCTTGGCGCTTCCTTTCTGTCACTGCAGCATCGTGCCTTCCCCAGCTCTTCAGAGAGATCCAATTTGACCAAGCAGTGTCTCCCAAACAAAGAGAGTGAAAAGAAATAAAATTGGGGGCAAGTGGTGGTTGGATTAGGGCTCTCGCTCTTGCTGGGAGAGAGAGGCGCTCAATTTTGCCACCCTGCTGGAGATCTGTTTGAATTGTTTAAAATGGAGCAGCCAGCAGGCTGCTGGCATAGACAGGTGTGGCCTGCTGAGTGGAGGGCCCAGCCCGGGAGCCTCTCCCCAAGGCTTGGAAGGACTAGGGCTCTGGTCACCTGTGCTGCATGCAGCAGGCTTGACTCAGTGACTCTCACATCCCTCCATCTTTTTTCTTCCCCTCCATGCTAAGTGCTTGTTCTTCCAGATAACCTGTATCTTTTTGTAATTGAGAGGTGGGATTTTATTGCCAGGCTGTTGGTACATTACAGGGGAAGATGAGGATTCAAAGAATCTGGATGAATTCATGTTGTGAACTTCTGGTGACAGGCCAGCAAAAAGCTGGAGGAGGATTTCCCAGGCTCTGACTGGCAGGAGCTTCTGGAGGAAAACAGGTCTGTCTGCTCAGCTAACCTGAGAAGCCAGGTTAGGCTTCTAGAAAATTGGTCAAAAGGGGTGTGGGGCCACTATTTGTTAATTAGCTTTTATTTCTGTAAACAGTCTGGATTTTTTTTTTATCAATTCTATAAACTTTAATTTGTGAAATAATTTTTTGGGCAGGGGCAGGTAGATAGTGGCATTTCAGGTAATACTTGAAAGTGGCTTTTGAATTGCAAGGATAGTATTTTAATCCCTGAGCAGGCCTCTAGATATCATTGGTGATTCTCAGACCTGTATCAGACTCTACCCTGATGAGATGCAAGATGTGACTGTCTTTGGAACTTTTAGACATTTGATGAGCTTTAGACATTTTAAAATAAATAATCTTTCTTATAAAATTTGGTATAAAAGAGGCAGCTGTATTTGCGAGATGACTGCGGTTAAATTTTTAAAAGATCTGTCATTAGAAACTGAGAAGCACTATCAGAAGGTTCTCTAAAATCACAGAATTTTGTGTGTTGCAAAACAAATGTAATCTCATAGAGGTTTGTTTGGGGGAGTTCCCGGTTTGTTAAAATCTCTTGCCTGTCTCTTATTAGAAATTTTATTTTTTCTTATTCCACCACCAGGTTCCATGCTGGAGTTGTGAGCTTACTGTTTGTTTCCAAACTTTCCGATTCTTCAGCAGTGAAACTATAGTTTAATTTTTTTCTCCTTCATCCAACTGTGGTAAGGGTAGGAAGTACTGAACCATGGGAATACAGGGAAAGTTAATATTAATCCCTTAAGGGATTAATATTAAAGCATGTGTTGGGGGCTGCTATTAATATTTTGGGTAATAACATTCTTTATAGGATCCTCCTGCCCTTTTGCAAGATATTCAACATAGCAGGCCCTGCCCATTAAATGTCCCCACAAATGCTCTTGGTGGGAGAGAAGGGGGACCACCCTGGTTGAGATCCACTGCTTTAAGAATATGTTCTTTTATTCAAATAAAGTACTTAGTTTGTCCTGTGCAGTTCATTTGAGATGAACCTTCACCTTTCTGCTTTTCTGCAATGGTGGTTCTATCTCCCCTTCCGGAACAGGCCAAGAGGTCTTCCTTCCAGGTCATGCATCCCTTTCCTCTAAGAAGAGAAACTCATTTCTATTTTGGAGCCTTTGAGTAACGCCTGAGCAGTGTCTGCTTTTGTGTTGTAAAGGTAGAGGGTAAAGATTTTGGTGTACAGTTGACTGGATGCCTGGAAGTTGATGCTATGGTCTTGCATGTGTTTTCAGGGTGCTTTGGAACTCTTGGGCACAGAAAATAGTTGTCAGTAAAATAAGTGGGGGAGTTTAGTGTGAAAGAGGCTTCCTCAAAGGGAGCAAGCTGATGTTGTATCGGGAGGAAGAATCCTGGGGTTCCAGGTCCTCTGAGTAGCTGTGACCTTGGGTGAAACTCCTCCTCTCTTGAGCCTCATCTTTGCTATTTTAAAAATAGATGTGTAATCCTCGGCAGCCAGCCTGTAAAGGTTGTTTCCCAACTCCTGCGAGGATACTCAGCAGTCCCATTTGCCTTCTCTTGGTTCCTGCACGGGCACGGTCTGTGACCCTGGCGCGCCCTGTTCCCTGTGCCTGGAATGCTTTTCCTGTCATTCTGTACATGGGTAGCTCTTTCTGATCCCTTAGGGTTCAACTTAAATTTCTCCTCAGAAGACCACTCTTAAAAATTGGCTCCTTCCTGTTCATCTCTCCAGTCACCTGTTACCTTAAAAGCACTTATACTTTATAAGTATTTTATTTATCCATTTGTTTTTTCTCTTTAATTCGACTAAATTTTAAGCTCCATGAGATCGGGATTGTGCTTCTTGATCACTGCTGTAACTCTTGTACTGTATGTGCCTGGCACAAATATTTGTTGAGTGAATGAATGAATTTCAATGTCTTGTGTCCATCGTCTCATTCAATCATCACTATAACTCTACAAGGTAAGACTTTTTATTCCCATTTTACAGGTGAGGAAACTGAGGTTTGGGGGGAGATTAAGGAACCTACACAAGTGAGCTGGAATTGGAATGCACGTTGTCCAGAGTCGGAACCTGGGCTCTTAATCATTACGCTCTGCTGCCTCCCATCATGCCACTGGCCTGTGAGTCAGAGGATGAGGCTTATCTCCTGGTTGGGCTACTAATTAACTACCTGCCTGGTGGTCTTGGGCAAGTGAGTCATTTAGCCTCAGAGTCACCATTTCTTCACCTGTAAGATAGAAATAATACCCGATCGGCTTATCTTGCTGGGTCTCCTGAGACAGTGTTCACAAAAGCCAAATAACATACAAATGAAAAGTGGCGTTCCTATAGGGACGTTTCTCCTGTAGTTCTCTGCCTTATTTTGTCTTCTCAGAATTTGCTGAGCAGAAAGATTTAGAACTATGTGAACTATTTCCCCAAAATGGAAGATAATGCTCTCTACTGAAATCTGACCTACACTGATGGGCCATTCTTAATAATAACAAACGCCATTGAGAAGAACTGCTTTATGGAAGTGGAGTTAGAGTGTCCCTTCCTTTCTACGTTAAAATGGAAGTTTTGCTGGAAGGTGTTTAACTCTTGGTAGCATCCTGTTTATCTCAGGATATGGATTTTCTAGATGTGGGGGGAAAAAACATAGCGGATCCACCATGTTGGAAGGAAGAGGTTGCCTGTTTTCTGGGTCCTACTATAAAATGGCTGGTCATTGAGAGTTTCACTCCAACTTGTTAATCATATGTCTATATACACATGAATATTCAGAAAAATCTGTTGTCACCAAGCCATCAACCGGGGCTGATAGAATGTGACTTTTCATAAGTCTTTAAACATGCTAGCCCGGATATCTCGTGGGTTTTATTTTGCTGCCACTCTAGGGTTCTTAAGTGATTTAATTTTCTCTATTCTTAAATAATTAGGGAGAGTTGCCATCTCCATTGGAGTAGATCAGAAAACCTCTTTGTGCCTCACCACAGGTGTGCTAGAGGTAATGGTCCTTTACATGGTTTCTGAAGAAGGAAAGGCATTTTGTGGTCTCCGGAGAGCATGATGGGTCCCCGGCACTGCAGAATTCTATCCTTAATGGGGACTTTTTTTTTTTAAGCAGAGTTTTTAGTTCTCTAAAAACTACGAGGGCTTATTTTCTATAAAATAAAAAAAGTTCCCTCCAGGAGGAGGTAACCAGGAAAAGGTCACAGTTAACTCTTCCTCAGTGGGGTTTGAAGGTGTTGCAAGAAACAGTGGTTTCAGTCTTAAAGTGTTTGTTTTATGGGATGTGTACATTTTGCCACTAAGCAAAGACACACCTCAAAGATGCCATAAGGAACGCTCTGAGCCAGGCCACTCTTAACCAAAGAAATGCAACTCTAGTACCTTTTGGGCAAAGGAACATGCTTTATATTTTACAAATGTGATATTCAACCCAAGCTTATTGGGCATTAACCTTTTAGTACACCCAGTTGAAAAATTAAACTTCAATTTTGACCGTTTCAAAATTGGAAAAAACTTAATAGGGAAGTAGTAGTAACTTAAATGGGTCTTGTTCTTACTTACCCTTAAATAGGGGTGTTTTTCATGACAATGGATAACTGAGGTTGTGGTACCAGAATCCTGAACTTAACCCAAAACCTAAATCTTAATCCCAGTCTTTTAGAATGATGGGTGAGTATAAATTTCCATCTGTCTCCTTTCCAAGCCTTTCTCATGGTCTATTCTGAATCAAGGTTCCTAATAATTACTGTGGGTATAGGTTTGAGGATGAGAAGGGGCTTTATAGACCCAGCAGATTTTACTTCTGAATCTTAATCTTCCCATAAGCACACAGGTTTATCCTTGAATCCAGCAGTTTGGTTCCTGATTTTGATAATGTTGAATGGGTAAAGGGTGATGACTAACCTGGAGACCAGCCCTCAAGTATGAAGCAAATGAACCAAGTTTAATCTTAAAACAGCAGCTGGGGTACTTTCTAGACTGATGAGGCTGTTTACATTGAAATCTCCCAGGAGTTGTTAGAATCGAGAGTATCGCCTTCCTCTGTTGGGAATACAGAGGAGGGGGGGAATTCACAGGGTCCCTGTAAATACCGAGTTAGAGGAGGCCTGGTAAGGATTTATAGTGAACTCTTGGATCTATAATAAGGCAAATACAAAGAAGAGCTCTCTTGATTTCTGTGAATGGTTGGGAGGGTTTTCGAATTGACTCTGCCCAGTATTCCCTAGGGGGTTGGTTAACAATGCAGATGACCACACTCCTGGAATTCAGTAGAGCTAAGGAGAGACCTAAGAGTCTGAATTTGTCACAAATGATTCTGAAAATGTAGTCAGAAGACTATCTCTTTCCGAACCTCAACTCCACAATGGATGTAGCCTTTCTCTCCCCACGCAGAGAAAGAGTTCTGAACGCTTTTTTGGTGCATTCATTAGTAGTATTTTCAATATTACTAAACCAGGCAGATATTTCCTAACCAGGATCCAAAGAAATCTTTTAATTTGCTTCCAAAGGGTAGGTTCACCCAGCAAGAGCATTGTTTATTATTCAATGGTTTTCATTTGCATGGAGCTAAGCATTTTTCTCCTATAGATAGGATTGAGCCAGTCTGCTTTGATTCTTGAGAATTGAAGTTGCTCCAGACAAAAGTTAATTGTGGCAATGGCCCCTTTCCTTCTGTGCTGTCTTCCCCCTCCCTGATTTTTCTTCTAAGGCACAGTTGCCTTTGGCCGCTTATACTACAGAAAGGCTTACTCAGTTATATCCTCTTTTATACATCCTCGGCCAGCAGCCTGACAAGTCAAGCTCTTCGGATGAATCCAGATTTGAAATGGACAAAATACCTCTATTTCCTGTTTTCTTACTGACCCAACAGTATGACTTTTTGTGTACGTGTGTGGAATCTGTTGAGCTAAGACATTCATTTCTTCAACTGGTATTTATCGAGGGCCTCCAGTATACTAAGACCTGTGCTAGGTACCGGGAGTATACATTTATTACAGGGGTGATTTACATTAACATTGCTTTGTTCTGTTGATGTAAGACCATCCAAACCTGTAGAGAATTTTTTATAAAAATTTATTTGAGCCAAACAAGATATGCCTAGAAGCAAGAGCCCAACAGACTGAGATAAATGCTTCCAAGAAATGACAGTTTGCAGCTTCTTTTTTATTCATTTGGAATTAGGGAACTAAGGAAGATTACATGAAGGTGGGAGAAAGCTCGGTAGGGATTGGATTACAGGATAGTTAACAAGATTTTGTGCTCTCTTGAGGGTGGCCAGCTGTAGAAGGAGGGGTGTGAAGAGAGGCGTTTCAGAGGTGTGGTAACCTAGATGCACAGAAACAATGGACAGAGCTAGCTTAAGGCAAAGATAAGCCTTTTACTAAAAAGGTTACATGCCTGGGGCGTGACTACCCCCCATGACCTGCCCAGTTAGGAATTTATGATCAGGGCACTCAGAGCTTACTTTCTGTAAAACTCCTGTTTTGTCCACATTGCTAAGAATCCTTATGTCCTCACTCCTTAAGAAAGTCAATATTGTAGCTTGTGGAAGATTTTACCTTCATCAGTTCCTCTGTACAATAAACAAGGGCAGGGATTTGTCCATACAGCTGCTAAGTGGATGGTATTTCCTCTCTACTTGTCACTCACACTGTTCATTCTTTCCTAAACCCTAGTTCTGGGCTGGGGCAAGTGATCCTTTCTTCGTGGTTTCAGTCAGGTGCCTTATATAAGAAATTCCTTATATGTCCCAATACAAGTGGTCCTCTATTTCCTCAGTGAGAATATATACATATATAAAACTTTTCCAAACTCTTCATGTGTATCTTTGACTTAGTATCTGTCATCCCTAGAGCCACTTTTCTTTCTAGTCATTGAGCACTGTTTTATAGAGGCATGATCCACCACTTCTGTAATCTGTCTCTGTAAAATTGATCCCCAGCCACAAATACCCATAAGGAACTGTAAAGAGCAGTTTTCCTCCTTGGTCTTGTAAGTGTGTGTCTCTGAGCACCACGACGTTGACACTTTAGTGTTGTTTTAAGTAATTTTTAAAGCCTTGTTTATGACACTGGTGACTGAGATGTCATTTCTCCCTGGAGTAATTATTAAATCTGTATTACATTTGAGTGTTTTTTTGCTCAAAGAATTTAAAAGAATGCTCCATGCTAAGAGACTTTCTGCAGACTTTGGCTTTAAGATGGTACCTTGATTTCTGAAGGACAATTGTTGGAGACGCCTCACCTTACATTAAGAATATGCAGTCATCTCGATCTTAGTGAATCGGGCTTGTCATAACATGGCTTCAGATTTCTCATTGATAGTACCTGTAGCCCTCGAAGTATAGTTAAAATAAGCCATGCTTCACAAAGGGCTGTTCTGAAATTAGTCACCTCTGTCCTGTACATTATTTTTTTTAAAGTCAGTGTTTATTTGTTAACATGTGGGAGAAACTTAAATCTGGAATTACCCAGATGATCTGGGATAGAGGTAGGCGGAGAACCCAAGACCCTAGACCCCAGGCAACGGTTTGGTCATTTTGCCCACATTTTTCAGCTCTTTGGAGATCATTTCATTTGTTTCCTTCAAATAACCTTTTTCCCTGTTGAGAAGGTGCTTTTCATTAGAGCTATTAGAATTCTTTTGTCCTGGTGGCTGCCCAGGTTCTCTGGGAATCCCACAAAGGTTTGAGAGAATCCTTGGGATTCCAACCTAAACCCATGAGGTACTTGGTCTACCATAAAAACAAATTAACTTTCCGTAATTTTGTTCTATTTCAATCACTTACACTTTGAGTGCTCTCTAATGTATGCTATCATCTAAGTCAGCTTTTCGAGGGAACTTTTTATAATATCAGCTGTTGTAATAAGCATCACTGAATACCTATATATAAACCACGTTATTAAATTTCCTCAATCCTGGTCAGATATGGCAAAATCATTCATACCATTACAGCCCGTTGCCCTGGAGAACTATGGCAAGTCTAAGACCTGTGATGAAGGCTGGCTGGCATAGTAGCTGCCTTCCGTCTTAATATCTTATGAGCCCAGTCATGTTGGCTGTGTTTAATTGATCCATTTCCTACCTCCTCTCTCAGCCGAGAGGTCAAATGCAACATAAAAAGACAGTGAATCTAAGCATTTCCAGTATTTTGAGGTATAGGAATCTCCTATGAAGTGGCAGACCTTTGAGAAATAGTATTGTGAGCTGTTCTGTGTTTGCTGTGGCTTTGGAAAACCTTTGGATTCTTCTGAAAATCTGTTTGAAAAAAAAAATCTTTTTAATGAAACAGTGTGAGTCACAAAGCAGCCACTCCTGCTCATAATAGCATTTCTCACCAGGGGAATTTTTGGTAGCTGTTAGGGGAGGGATTTGAGTAGGTTGTGGATGATAAATCCCTTGGTGGAACATAACCAGAGGCTGCCATATCAGAACTCTGGTGCTTTCCGTGCTGACAGCAAACCCTGAATTCAAAGTGCAGGACAGCAGAATAGACGGGGGGAGGCCTGTGCTTAGTGAATTGCCTCAGTAGCGTGACCAATGAGATTCAGCACTCAAACACAGTTCGTTAAAACACCATTGTCGTATAATAGGATCATGAAACAGGCCTTGGGTCAGAGGGCCGAGGCCATTTAGAGGAAAAGCATCATATTTCTGGATTAAGCGATGGCTGGGGACCCTAATGATGAGAATTTAAAAGTCATGAGTGTGCCTTCTGTTTCCATATTGTGAAGTGGTGGCATAGCACTTGGCGCTGGACGTGGGACTGCCTTACAGAGAGGATTCATTCAAGGTCATCTGTACTCTCAAGATTTTAGGTCTAATAAAGCACTTAGGATGACACCCAAAGAGAACACATCACCCCATCAGTCTCTTTGTAGGATGGTGAGAAAGGAAATGTTAGAGATACTAAGAGTTTAGAACAAGCCAGGATCATGATATTAACATCCAAAATATCTGTCCTGACAACCTCTCTGCCTGCCCAAACCTGGGTTTTCACTGTGGCCAATCAGTGACTTACAGTTCTCCGTCCTTGTGTCTGAGCCATTGTCTTATGTAAGCTACAGACAAAGTCTGAAAGTTTATGACAACTGTGTTAAGATTTGCCTGCTTTCAGGAAGTCCTCGCTGACTCTACTCCGCTGTTTCCTAGCTTTGTACTTTTCTTCAAAGTCTCTTAGCATTTCCAAGTCTCCAGAGCTCAATAAAGAGGAACAGGAAGTCGGCGTTTGATGCCTAAGAGCCAGCAATAACTAATAAAAAGGCACTATCACAGAAATGGGGGGGCCGGTTTCTGGGCCTTGAAGGTGTCAGGCCTGTAGGAATATAGAGACGTCCTCCGAAGATGACTTTAGCTAACTCTTTCAAACAAGGAAAAAGCAATAAGAACCTCTGTTCTGAGAGGTCGAATTTTCTTAGGTTATATAGTAGAGGTTTAACGTTTTTAATTGATGGCATAATTACAAAGTATCTATTGCCTGAGGCGTTTACAGCACTTAAAGAAAAAGTGATTATCACTTTTACGAAAAAGCAGGAATTATTTCCCTACTTCTTTTCCGTGAGGGGCCTCAGGATATGTCCTGTCTTGGGATCCAGGCTGGAGCCTGACCCTTTCTTTGCCTCTCCATTCCCTTTTATTTGTCGATCTCTATTAAAGTTTCGGTGCTGCGGCTGCAAAATGGGAAAGTCACAGGGGTTTGTGCTCTTTCAATTTTGGTTTCGCCTGCACGTTTCAGGAAATCAAATAGTTCTGTGACTCTGAATAGAAGCTCCGGTTCTTGGAATCTTTTCGAAAAAATGAATTGTTTTAGGCATTCAAAAGAGAAAAACGTACTTTAAAGATTATTAATAACCTTTTATTAATAAATAAAACATTACATATTTAATTGTATGTACCCTGCCCAATTTCCATTTTCCTCTTTCCCTCCCCAAAGGTAACCGCTGCCCTGACTATACAAAACTGTATTCATTAAATTTATGTAAACTCTATCATAATGTCTCTATCCTTTCATATCGGGATATGTATATACTCAAAATGAGTCTATAACTACTTATTGTTCTAACACACTGATCTTCACTGCTGTACTCTGTTGTGTGAGTGTACGACAGATATCACCATCTATGGGTCCCTTGTCTTATCATTGGCTGTTAAAATTATTTTCAGTTGCTTTGAGAATTTTTTTGTTTCCTTGCATACTTGAATGAGAATTTTTCTAGGGTGTATCCTTAGTTATGAAGTAGCTGAGTCCTAGTGTGTGTGTGTGTGTGTGTGTGACCTTTTTTATAATTAAAAAATTTTTCAATTACAGTTGGCATATATTATATTAGTTTTAGGTATACGACACAGTGATTACACATTTCTATAACTTAAGATTTGATCACTCTGAGAAATCTAATACCCATCTGACACCGTATATATTTATTACAATATTATTGACTGTATTCTTCATGCTATGCTTTACATCCCCATGACTATTTTGTAACTACCAATTTGTACTTTTTAACCCCTTCCCCTTTTTTACCCATTCCCACAAAACCCTCCCATCTGGCAGTCATCAAAATGTTCTTTGCATCTATGAGTTTGTTTCTCTTTTGTTTATTTATTTCATTCTTTAGATTCCACATGTAAGTGAAATCATGGCATTTGTCTTTTTCTGACTTACTCCATACAGCACAATACCTCTAAGTCCATTCATATTGTTGCAGATGGCAAGATTTCATTCTTTTTGTTATGACTGGGTAATATTTCATATGTACCACCTCTGTCCAGTCATTCATCCATTGATAGACACCCAGGTTGCCTCCATATCTTGGCTATTGTAAATAATGCTGCAGTGAACACATGAATTCACACATCAAAGTAGTGTTTTGGGTTTCTTTGGATAAATACCCAGAAATGGGATTACTGGGACCTTCTTTGTCTCTTGTTACAGCCTTTGTTTTAAAGTCTATTTTGTTTGGTATAAGTATTGCTACCCCAGCTTTCGTTTTTTTGTTTGTTTGTTTGTTTGTTTCACGAAGTATCTTTTTCCATCTCTTTACTTTGTGTCTTTCGATCTGATGCGAGTCTCTATAGGCCATTTATGTGAGAGTCTTGTTTTATTATCCATTCAGCTTCCCTATGTCTTTTGATCGGACCATTTAATCCATTTATATTTAAAGTAATTGTTGATATGTGGTTATTGCCATTTTATTCATATTTATTATTATTTTTTCTTCTTAAAGAAGTCCCTTTGCCATTTCTTGTAATACTGGTTCGGTGTTGATGAACTTTAGCTTTTTCTCGTCTGGGAAGCTCTTTATCTGTCCTTTGATTCTGGGTAGAGTAATCTTGGTTGTAGGTCCTTGATTTTCATCACTTTGATTGTTTTGTGCCAATCCCTCTGGACTGCAAAGTTTCTGTGGAGAAATCAGCTGACAGTCTATGGGAGCTCCCTTACAGGTAACTTGACTGCTCTTCTCTTGCTGCTTTTAAGATTATCTTTGTCTTTAACCTTTGGCATTTTAATTGTGATGTGTCTTGGCGCGGGCCTCTTTGGGTTCATTTTGTTTGAGACTCTGGTACTTTCTGGACTTGTATGTTTTCTTCACCAGGTTAGGGAGGTTTTCACTCGTTATTTCTTGAAATAGGTTTTCAATTCCTTGCTCTCTCTTCTCCTCCTGGTATTCCTATGATATGAATGTTGATACACTTGATATTGTCCCAGAGGCCCCTTAAACTGTCCTCATTTTTTGGATCTTTTTTTCTTGTTACTGTTCTGATTGGGTGTTTTCTGCTACCTTATCTTCTAAATCGCTAATTCAGTCCTCTGCTTCATCTAATCTACTGTTAATTTCTCCCAAGGTAGTTACTGTAATCTTCATTTCTGACTGGTTCTTTTTATGTTTTCTGTCTCTTTGTTAAAGTTCTCACTGAGTTCATCTACTCTTCCCCTAAAGTCATTGAGCATCCTTATAACAAGTGTTTTGAACTCTGCAACTAGTAGATCGCTTGTCTCCATTTCGTTTAGTTCTTCTTCTGAAGCTTTGTTCTGTTCTTTCATTTGGAACATATTTCTTCATCTCACCATTTTCGCTGCCTCCCTGTGTTTGTTTCTATGTATTAGGTAGGGCTCCTAAGTCTCCTGGTCTTAGTAGAGGGGCCTTATGTAGTAGATGGTACAGTTTTCCCTGGTCATCTGAGCTGGGTGCTCCATGTATGTCCCTTGTTTGGGTTTTGTGTGCACTCCTTGGTTGCACGTCGGTGGGACGGATTGACGCTTGGGCTAATTGGTTGTGAGGACTGGCCAGTGACCATAATGGAAAAGTACAGGTCAAGCCAGATGCTGCTTGTTTAGGTTATGTGAACCTTTGAGAGATTTTAAGAAAGTCTGCAGCAAGAGTCAAGACACTGCTGTTTGTATGGAAAAGCCACTGGAAGTAGCTTGGGTGGGCCCACAAGTTAGATGGTAGGGGGCAGGGTGGGGCGGGGACTGGTCTCAGGGAATCCCCAGGGCTGGGCAAGCAGAGTTAGCAAGGTTGATAGAAACTCAGATATGGCTGCTGCCTGTATTTGCATGCTGGGAGGGGCAAAGGCTCAACAAAGAAACAATGGATTCTGCCAGCACTTCTCTCTGAGAGAAAGCTGCCCATCCAGCCCTGGCCCTGAAGCCAGACAATTCACTTCCTCTCCATAAGTCCTCAACACCTTTCATGCTGCTGCCCCAACTCTGGAGCTCAGAGTGAATGAGTCCATCAGCGAGTAAGTTTGTGTGTGGGCCCTTTAAGAGGACTGCCTGGGACTCCAGGCACCCTCTTTCTCACTCGGCCACAATCTCCGCTGGTTTTCACAGCCAGAAGTTGTAGAGACTTCTTTGGCCAGCACTGGAACCCTGGGCATGGACCCTTCGCTATTCCAGAGGGATCTCCATAGACCAGCATATCCCTCCTGATTTTCAACGCCACACACCAGTGTGGGACCAGCCTGTTCCACGTCTCCGCCCCTCCTACAAGTCTCAAGGTGGCCCCCTCTCTGTGTCCTCAGTTGCAGAACATCTGTTCAAATAGACTTCAAGCAATTCTTATTCATAGTTGTTCTGTAGTTTAGTAGAAATTTTGATGATGTGTTTGTGAGAGGAGGCAAGCACAGCACTTACATACTCCACCATCTTGATGGGAAATCAACCCCACTAATTCAACTCTTAATTAAATATCATGCAGTAGATCTTCAATGTGCTTGTACCAATTTACACTCTCCAAATAGCATATTTTCACTTGTTCCCTGTCCTTGCCCAAACTCGATGATGTAGTTTAATTTTTTCAAACTCTTGTAGGTTTAAAATGGCATATCATTGTGATGTTATTGTTTATATATTTGATATATGTTTACATATAATTAATATATTAATATTGTACATGTAATCTCATGTTTCCTCTTCTGTGAAATGCTTGCTCATGTCTTTCACCCATGTTTATATTAGATGATTCATCTTTTTCTTACTAGTTTGTATAAATTTGTGTTTTTGTTTTGTTTGGTTTCCAGACAATAATTCTTTGTCATATGTAATGCAGGTGTATTTCTCCCAGTTTGTGGGTGATCTCTTTATTCTCTGTGATTTCTTATGGTAAACAATTTTAATGTAATTGAATATTCTAGTGTTTTCTCTTATGGCTTGTATATTTTGTGTCTTAAGGCAGATTTTCTTTCCCTGAGTTTATAAAGGTATAATTTTATATTTTCTTCAAAAATTTTTTAAGTTTTCCCTTTCATATTTAAGTCTTTAATCTGCAGAGGAGTAAATTGTTTGAATGGGGTAAGATAAGGACGTATTTTCCTTTTCCCGTATGAATAACAACTCTCCCAGCGGCAAGTGAGGAACGTAAGGTCTTTTCCTGCTGATTTATTTGCAAAGCCACCTCTATTATATATCAGGTTTCCTTCCAGGCATGGATTTGTTCCTGGGCTTTTCCTTCCCTTACATTGGTCAATGTGTCCATCCTTGTGCTAATACTTTCTTAATTACTGTAGTTTTGTCTTGCTGTGTGGAAGGGCAAATCCTTTCATCTTGTTGTTTATTTTTCAAAGCTCTGTTGTCTAAATGAAACTTTCTAGGAGACAAATAAGGGAATTCAGATAGAATCAACAAAATGAAGTACAAAGTACCAGGAACTGCTCTGTTTATAGCTGGCATCCTTAATGACAGGACATCTGGCAAACTGACCCTAATGGGCAGTTTCAAGTTTTTTCCCCTAATATATTGCACAAACAAAACATTTTCCTATGTCTTTGAATTACAAACAGCAGAATAAATAGTTTTGTGTGTTAGAGACAACAACAATAAAAACAACGAAAACTGGTTAGCTATTTTTGGCACTTTTTGCTTCCATATGAATTTTAGAAACAGCTTTGTCAACTTCTGTAGGGGGAAAAAAACTGTTAGGCTATTTATTGGAATTATATTGAATTTCTCAATTTCCATCTATATAAAATTGAGTCTTTCCATGAACCTGATGGGAATGGAGTTACAGATATAAGAGTAGAATTTTTTAAATGTTTTTAAAAACTTTAAAGTAATTTCGGGTTTACAGAAAAGTTGCAAAATTTGTACAGATATTGAGTATTGATCACTCAGAATCCTCAAATGTTATTAGAAAGACATAGTAATGGAATGTCCATTTAGTTCTTAACTCTGCAAAGCAGCTTAAGGTCTTAAATGAAGTCTCTGAAGTCTGGTCTGAGGAATCTACACTGCCCTGCTCCTGGGAGTGGGAAAGCTACATGATCTTAAAAGCGATATGGTGTGTGATGAAGTGGCGAGACATAAGAATGAGATCTACTTTCGAGACATAAGAATGAGATCTACTTTCATCAGAGTTGGCTCGTATCCTTATGTGAACTAAAGTATAAAGTAGATTCAGTCCCAACCCCTGCTTCCAAAGTTTGTGCTCTGATACTTTCTGTTGAAAGAGTGGCTTCTTGCCCTTTAATTGAGGTTCTTCTCACAGCTGTAGGCTGGAGTGCTCAGGTCAAGTTGGCTTCCATATGACATGAGAGTGGAGGCTAGGCTTAGCTGAGTCAGAGGTGCTGTCGAGGGAAGAATGGGATACCCACCTCTTGGGAGAGGCAGTGTTGGGTAGTGGTTCAGGTTGCAGGCTCAGAGCCAGACTGCCTTAGATTTGAATCCCAGTGTTGCCGATTTTTAGTTTTGGAACTTTGGGCAAGTGACTTGACCTTGTGCTTTAATTGCTTTACCTCTAATATGGGGCTAATCATAATTATACCTATTATATGGGAGTGTCTTATGAATTAAATGACTTTTGTAGGCGTAGCCACATCACTCAAAACAATGCCTAGCAGATAGTAAATGATCAGTTAATGTAGCCCTCTTATTATTTAATGTGTTTGGTGAAAGCTTTGAAATTTTTTAAAGATCTTGAATCCCTTTTGTTAGATTTATCACTAGGTACCTTACAGTTATTTGGTTATTACTGTAAATAGTAGCTGTCAAAAAAAGTTTTATAATAGTTTTAGCTCTCTTGTTCAGCATTATTATTGGACCCTTTAGGTCTAATAGTTTTAATGGGCAAACATTTATAGAGAAAATCCAAGAGAATCAAATCTGCAAGAAATGACTGTTTTCTCTTTGGATCATCAACCTATGTGTCACTTCTCTTTCTTTAAGATTGCTGACTAGTTCCTCTAGTAAAACATGCATATGAAACTGTAATCATGGGCATCCTTGTTTTCCTCCTATTAAAGGGAATGCTTCTTGCATTGGAACTGTTGTGTATGTTTTTGGTAGTTATTTTTAATTCTCTTCTGTTAATCTGTTAAATTAAGTATCACGAATGGCTGTTTTATCAAAAATTTCCCTTGCATTTGTTCAGATGGTCTTTCTCCTTTTCTTTGTTAGTGAAGTGAATTATATTAATAGATTTTTGTAATATTAAACTACCCTTATATTTTCTTAAATGAACCCTACTTAGTTGTGATGTATTTTTTTATACATTGCTAGGTTTAATATGTTAATATTCTACCTGGGATTTCTATATATATGTTATGAATTTCCACTCATAATTTTATTTTCATACTGTCTTTCTTTTGTTATTAAAATTAATGGAGCCCTTTAAGAGGAGTTTAGGAATAGATAGAAGCTCATTCTTTTCTGGCATATTAGAATTCTGGCTGCAAACAGATGGCACACTCAGGTAATTGAATTGAACTTAATTGAAGAGACAGTATACAAAGATGTGGGGAAGATTAAAGGAGCTTATAGTGGATGGGTGAAGCACCCGGAGACTGGCCACAGTGGGAACTATCACCACTCCTAGATCTGGAGTTCACAGGGAGAGAACCTCGTGAGAACCGTATGTAGTAGCCCCAGGAGATGTCCCACAGAATGGCAGACTTACATAGAAAAATGAAACCACTGCCGTACCATGCAAGGCACAGAGAGAGCCAAGTAATAAGTGCCCCAACCTCTCTGCCATCTTGTCCTCCAGCCTCCAGCTGGTGCTTCCCATTGGCCGGCCAAACCCAACCGAAGTTTAGGAGGCAAGGGAACCATATTCAGACTTGTTAGCCTGTAGAACACAGAGCAGAGAGAAAAGTGGATCTGGAGGAAACAGAGACAGACACAGGAAATATCTGTACTTGAATGCTTGGTAGAACTTGCTTGTAAAATTCCCCTGTAAAACTATCTGGGCCTGCGACTTTTTTTTTTTTTTTCCAGTGAATTAATTTTTATCTAATGATTCAAGTTCGTCAATGTTATTGGTCTATGTCGGTTTTCTATTATGTCAGTTTTGATATGGCATATATTTCAAGGCAAGCTCTGTGTTTATATTATGTCCCCATTTTCATTCCTAATACTATTTGTATGTTTTCTTTTTATTTTCGATTACTCTTACCAGTGTTCTAGTTGATTATGTATTCCCCTAGATCAAGCTTCTCAGTTGTGTTGTCCAAATCTTTCATATCTTACTAAATTTTGATGTTCTTGATCTACCAATTCCTGGAAGAATTGTTAAAATCTCTCTATGACTGTGGATTTGCTAACTTCTCTTTATAATTTTGTCAACTTTTGCTATATGTAATATGAAGCCCTCTTAAGCGCATAGTTATTTAGAATTATTTATATCTTCTTGGAGAGAGCATCTTTATCCCTAGTGGTACTTTCCCTTGGTCTATTTTGTTTGATATCAATGCCAGCTTTCTTTTCGTAATTATGTGCCTGGTGTCTTTTCCTATCCTTTTACTTTCAATCCCTGTCTTGAAATCTTAGATGTCTCCTGTAAATGACAGTTGGATGTTTTTTTCCTATCCTAATCTGAGACTTCCTTTTAATTGGCAAGTTTAATCGATTTTAAAAGTACCGTGATTATATCTTATATTAATATCTTATTATATAATAGATTGTTTAACATCTTGTTTTGTGCTGTTTACAATGTGTTTTGTTTGCATTTTTCTCCTTTCCTGACTTGTATTTGATAGCGTGGGTTTTCTTTACCCTATTCCTTCATTCTTATTTCCCTTCACTCTCTACCATCTGGAAGCTTTCACTTCTTTTAGAGGCTACTCTTAAATTTTTGACCCACATACTTGAATAAAATCTAAAGTTAAATCAGTATCACTACTCTCTTCTCAAGTAGTATAAGAACCCACAGTTTGTCTTACCCGTTTTTATGGTTCAGTATTGTAATTCCACTTTGTTTTTATACCCTAGAATTAGTGGTTGCTATCCTTATTTGATAAAGTCTGCTTGTTTGGATTCCCCCTACCTCCCAGAGGTGGGCTTTAAAATTTTTTTTGTCAATGAAACTCTATTAATGTTAGAGCCTTTTTTTGCTTGTCTAAAAGTATTTTTTGTTTTTCATAAATCGAATGGTTATTTAGCTGGATTTAAAAATCTGGATTGGGAGTTATTTTTTTTTTTCAGCAATTGGATAATGTTCTTTTCCATTATCTTCTGGCTTCTAACATTGCCATTGAGAAGTCCGCTCGCTTCTCAGCTCTTAGAGTCAATCTGTTTTTTCTCCTAGCTGCTTCTTTATCTTTTTGTGGTGTTCTGCAACTTTAATGTCGTGTGTTTAGGGTTCGATTTACTTTTATTTATTCTGGTTAATATTTGTCCTTGAATCTGAGATTTCATGTCTTTCAAAGCATCTGAGAAATTCTCAGCCATTTATCTCTTCAAATTTTGCCAGTCTTATATTTTCCCATCTTTACTTTTGGAAATCCTGGAAGTCATACATTAGACATTCTTATTCTAGCCTTCTTATTTCTTAAACTCTTTTGTATTTTCCAACTCTTTATCTCTGTATGCTGCTCACTGGGTAATTTCTTATCTCTGCCTTTCAGTACTGTTTTTTTCTTCACCTGCTCTTTAGGCTATCCATTGAATTTTACATTACATTGAACTACATTTTAAATTGCTTGGAATAACTTGTAGGGTGTTTATTTATTGCCTTCAATTGTGTAAAAACATAAATGAGTAAATCACTTTGTTTCCAGGGTTCTAGTTTTCCCCGTCAGGAAAGTAAAATGGGCTTGGCTAGCTGCTTGCTTTTCCCGTCCTGGTCAAAAATTCCATGAAGCTGTATCGCTGGCATTATACTGTTGAGCAAACAAGCACTATGAACAGGGAGACAGGAAGCTGGAAACCCATCATCATTTTGTTCTCTACTCCCAAAGGAAGATCAGCTCCTGAGTCATGTAGGGAAACCTTTCAGCACTGTACCTCCTGGGAGCTCACAGCTGTGGCAAGGATTCGTTTCTATGGCAACAGAAGGCTTAACTCTTCCTCTGTACTCAGGATGTGCAGAGAGAAGTTACAGGATAAACTTTTAGAGCTTTCCAATTTCTTGAGAGGCTAGATTTATTCTCTTAGTCTAGACTGCACTGTCCAACACAGTAGCCACTAGCCACATGTGGCTATTTAAATTACAATTAAGTAAAATTGAAAATTTAATTTCTGAGTCACACAAGCCACGTTTCAGGTACTTAATAGCCACAGATTGCTAGTGACTGCTATAATTAGCACATATATAGAACATTTCTGTCATTGCAGAAAGTTCTATTGGACAGTATTGTTCTAAACTCTTCCACAGTAGTCTTACAGTACATGGAGAATCGGTAAATGTGTAGTTTCAGAAAAGGGATCAAGTGAAGCTGTCGATACCCAGAATCTGGAAGGCTCTCTTCAGAGTAATTGCCATTCTATACCACCTGTGTGTAGGAAGAATTCAGAGAGGTTGTTGCATTCTAAGAATGATTTATGAGATGAAATGGTGAACCTAAGCCCTACCTATAATTTGGTACCATGGGAGGTAAGAGAAGCCAGTTAAGTAGAAAGGTGAACCTCAGATGTCGAATAAACTTTGTGGAAGATGAAGAAAAATTGCTGCATAGGTATATCGATTTTATACAGTTGGGATTAAACTGAGAATAGGGAGGATGGATTTGCAAGGTGACTGGAGAAAACCAGTCCAAGGTCTTATACTTAAAATTTGACTCAGGTTGGAAATCCCTTGTAATGAAATCATCTTTCTCCACCCTCTGAAATTGCCATCTCATTCTCCTTGGAGTTGCTGCAGAACAGTAAAAGATTCTCAGATATCATCTTCCTTCCCCCTGCCCCCAACACATACAACTCCCACACCTTCTTCAAATATAGCAACATTTCACAGTGACTGGACTCCAGACAGAGCAAGATAGGAAGAATGTGGGTCACACCAGCCCTATCCCAACAGGCTGAGCAGAGGCAAGAGCCACTGACCCTGACCTTGTTTTTGCCCATGGCAAACATTGCTAAAACTTCACTCTTTATTATGGAACTCTACACGGACTCAGAATCCTTTTTAACATAGTGCTTCGGGTGCCCACAGTCTATACGAACTAGCTGGAGTTGGCATGTGTAAGTAATAACTAAACCGGTTTTCTGTCCTTTGCTAGGAATTTGAGGCTTGGAGTTTGCTCTTCAGAGAAGGGACAATATTTTTGTTAACTGCAGAGCATCTAATATGTGTTAGTTGAGAAAGTTTTAAGAAGTCTCTTAAATATTTATAGCCAATGTACAGAGTAGGTACCTAAGCAAAAGTTGTTCAGTGAAGATACACATGAAAAAGGATGATATTTTGCGGGATAAAGATAAAGGTAATTTGTATTGGGAATGGGTTTAATACTTAGTTCATTCTGATGATTTTTCAAAGGATTGGCAAAGGTAGCTTAGAGTTGACTTTCTGGAAAAAATTAACCTGAAAGGAAAAAGATGGCTTGTAAGATGACTAAGGGGTTTAGAAAGAATTCAGAGGCAGCACTGGTAGAAGGAAAAGGAAGAACTTGTAAAAGAAAAAAATGCCTACCGCAGGCAGAGGGGTTGGAGAGAAGGAACTAATAGACGCTCTGTAGAAACAGAAAAGTAAACATCTTTGTGGTTTCTCAATCAGTGGGTTTGCAAACCTGGAAGCATGGGTTCTTCCCCCTTCATCACAAAAATAGAATATTCGTTATGAAGATTTCAAACACTAATGTAGAAAGCAAGTGTTTCCCATGATGTCTTTGGAATGGTTTCTCCAGATTTTTGCCCCTGTGGATGAATGGATATGTAGAGAACTAGAAATCACATAAAGCTTATATCATTTCACAGCTGTTTCTTATCGTTCCACGTCATTCCATGTACATATGTGGATTTTATGTTGTTTCGGTTTTTGTTTCTGTTGTAATTTCCAGAAACCTACTGTACCCGGAAGTGGAACCTAGTCACAGCAAATTTCCCCTCCACCCCCATCCTCAGCCATTGTGCCTGTTTGGACAAAGTCATGTTGTAATAGGTTATTTACTGTCCACAAAATTTGCCCAGAAATGCTTTTACCCGTTTACCTTTTTTGCTAGAGAGACCATATTTACTATTTGGTCAAAACTTCTCTGTAAGTTGTTATAAGAATACCCCAGGGAGACATCACAAAGCCCCTCCTATAAATTTAGTCTGTTCTCATAGAGCACTTAAGTGGTCAACTAGAAAGAGCCCAGTGCTCAGCCCTGACTGCTGAGGACACCGGTAAATGATTCACACCAGGCAGTAGGATTCATAGGAGCCCATTGTCTCACTCTGTCTTCAGTTCTGAAGCAATATGTCTAACTTGTCCCAGAGTTCGCTGCTGCTTCCCATTTTTCTTTCTGATGGGCGGTCGCTTCTGTCATAGTATACTTAGAGCCAAAGAAATTTTTATTTTGGTTGCACACTATCTGTGCCGCCATAAAAGAAAATACCAGGCAAGGGCTGGGGGTGGAGACACTTTAAGCCAGGCCTGAAAGAGGTAGCTTATCATGGCTCTGCACTCAGCCAAGGGCAAACAGAAAGTCAGACGGGCAACAGACTGGTGGGGCCTGCAGCAATCCACTGGGACCTGAACACCTGTCTGGGATTATATCCCACCGAGATGTCTCTCGTGGGCTCAATTCTGACAGCCCCCGTGGTCTGAGTAGCTGTTAAGTGACAGGCAGTCTGATTCTCCTCCCTCCTCCAGTGACCTATAGAGTAATAAAATGACCAGTAATGAAGCATCTTCTTTGAAGTGTAAAAGAAGTCTATCTAGCTTGTTCCTAAATGGATATGTGAACATACCCAGGCCTAAATAAGGAAAAGCTCCCTTTCCTAAGGTGTCTTTTAAAGATGTTGCTATTTCATGTGATCGTCTGAAGCCAGCTGTGGGGGCAGGAAGTTGGAAATTGAGTTTAGAATGAAGTTGAACCCATTGCCCAAGAGCAAGGTGGTGGTTTTACAGAGTTCCTGTGAGCTCACAGCCCTTCCGAGTGACACGTGGCATTTCTCCCATGCCCCCAGCAAGTGGAGGAACAGAAGCAGAATGGGAAAAGTACTTGGACAAATTCTGTAATGACTTGAGCCTCAGCCAGGCTTCATACTTGAGTCTTTGAACTCTTCCCTCTTGAAACTGTTGCTTTTATAACTGTTTTTGTTGGTTACCGCATCTTTTAAAAATAAGAAACATGCACAATCTTAAATAGTAGTCTGTAATAACAGTATTACTAATAGCAGATATTTATTCATCGCTTACCAAGTGCCAGGCACAGCTTTAAATGCTTCTCATATGTTAACTCTCAATCCTCGCCCTGCGAGGTGGTCTCTGTTATCCCCATTTCACAGGCGAGGAAACTAAGCCCTTGTGGTTAGGGAACTTGCCCGACATTACATAGCCAGAAAGTGACGTGGCTCTAATAAATGGCATATTGTTACGAAATTATCATCAGCGTGGGCATCAAAAATTAAATCGTGGGAATCTTTCAGCCCCATGTCCTTTCTCAAAAGCCTATACAGCGTTCTTTGTAGTTCATAACAATGGTGGAAAAATAAGACACATTTTCTAACATGTCAGCCATAAGGATTGCTACCCATTACTGCGCTTTTCTGCTCTTTATCATAAATAACATCAATCCTCTCAACAGTCTTTGATTCCAACAGGACCTATAGTCGCATTGATCCTGTTTTTTTTTTTTTTGCCCCTGTCCCTCACCCCTCATGCCCTTTGCTCCTTAAATAACTTAAATTCCGAAGTCAGCCATAGTCACTGCCTCATGTAATACACTCTACTTCCCTGCCCCTCTCTTGCTTTGCTCTGTCACACTAACCCACAGGTCTGGGTAAATCCAAGATTCTGCCTGCTCTGTGGGTGTCCTGGGCTGGAGGAAACACCCGGCATGTTCTCTGGCCTCACTCTTAATTCACGATCGCTATCCTCAAGCAGGTCCATAATGCCCAGGAATCCTGCTGGATTTCCAATAGTTCATTCATTCTCTCACCTTCCTAGAGGACTTTTCCATACCTTCTCTCTCCTCAACGCCCCTCTCCGCCTTGGCTGCTGACCTCACTTCCTATTTCATGGAGAAATCAAGTTATTGGCACTCACCACTTCATAGCTACCCACCTAACGGAATCTCCACTCTTTTCCTTTCCCGTATCTGGTTGGTCTAAGTTGTCCACGCTGTAGCAAGGGCCAAGGCCTCCACCGGTGCACTAGATTTTATTCCTGCTTGCTGAGTCAAAAGCGTTTCTCCAGCCTTCTTCCTTTCTCCTAAATGCTGCTTCCCTAGGGGCACATTCCTAACAGCATGCGAACCGTTGCTGTTTCTTCCATCTTGAAAACAGCAGCAACGAATTCTTTTGATTTTACTGCTCTCCAGGTATTACCCCATTTATCTGCTTCCCGTTAGAGCAAACTTCTTAAGAGAATTCTCTTTTCTTGACTTGTCTCCTCGAACCCACTCCAATCAGGTATTCACCCATACTACTCAGTTGAAACCGCTCTTATCAAGGTCACCGAGGACCCTTGCGTTGTTAATCCAGTCGTCCCTTCTCGGTTCTCAATTGGGGAAAGCCAGCCGCACTTGACATTTTGATCTCCTGGAAACATTTTCTCTACTTGCTTCCAGAATACCACTCACCTGGTTTTCTTCCTACCTTTCTCGTTGATCTTACCTCCTTTGCTGATTCCTCCTCATTGCTCTGCCGCTAGTGTTTAAAGGCAGGGAGGCCTAGTCCTTGGACGCCTCTCACTGTTTTGTATGTCGCAGCCTTGGTGAAGTCTTTGAGGCTGGTGGTTATAGGTACTGTGTATATACTGCTGACTCTAGAATTTATACCTCTCCACTCAACTGCTCCCTTTGACCTTTTTAACTATGAGATATCATTCACACGCCATATAATTCACTCATTAAAATGAACAAATTAGTGGATTTTCAAGTATTAAGAGAGTTGTACAACTATCACCACGTCGAATTTTAGGACATTTTCATTATCCCAAAAAGAAACCCCGTAAGCTTTAGCAGTAATTCTATTTCCCTCAACGCACCTCGGCCCTAGATTACTCCTAATTACCTTCTAGCTGTATAAATTTACCTGTTCTGGACATTTCATGTGGCTTTACGCGTCTCATTTCTGTCGCAGCTTAATGTTTTCAAGGTTCACTTGTCTTACAGCGTGTATAGGACTGCATTCCTTTTTACAGCTGAATAATATCGAATCGTGGAGCTCTCACATTTTGTCTGTCCTTCATCAGTTGATGTACATTTGGGTTGTTTCCACTTTTTGGCCATTAAGAACAACATTGCTGTGGACATGCGCGTGCAGGTTTTTTGTGTGGACATGTGTTTTCATTTCATCTGGGCATATATACCTTGCAGTGAAATTGCTGGGTCATATGGTGCCTGTATTCGATCTCTTTGAGGAACTGCGGACTGTTTGCCAAAGAAACTGCTCCATTTTACATTCCCACCCGCAGCGTACAAGGGTTCTGATTTCACCCCATCATCTCCAATACTTCTTATCTGTCTTCTTGAAAATAGCCATCCTAGTAGTTGCCAAGTAGTATCTCATTGTGGTTTGGATTTGCATTTCCCTGAGGATATTGGGCATCTTTCCATGTGCTGCTTGGCCCTTTGTATATCTTTTTTGGAGAAATGTCTGTTCAAGTCCTTTGCCAATTTTTTATTTGGATTTTTTTGTTGTTGTTAAGTTGTACGATTTCTTTATATATTTTGGATATGAACTCTTATTATATATATGATTTGCAAAATTTCTCTCTCATTCTGCTGTCTTCATTTTCTTGATAGTGTCCTTTGAGGCACGTAGGTTTTAATTTTGATGGAGGCCAGTTTATTTTTTCTTTTGTTGCTTACGCTTTTGGCGGCATTTAAGAAATATTTAAGAAACTGTTGCCTAATTCAAGGTAATGGAGAGTTAGTTACTCCTGTGTTTACTTCTAAGAGTTTTATAGTTTTAATTCTTACACTTAGGTCTTTGATCCATTTTGAGTTAATTTTTGTGTATAGTATGAGGTAAGGTTCCAACTACATTCTTTGGCGTGGGGATATCTAGATGTCCCAGCATTTATTGAAAACACTTCTTTCTCAATGGAATGATCTTGGTACCCTTGTTGAAAATCGCTTGAGCATGTGGTTTATTTCTGTACTGACAGACAGTGTGCCAAAACTGTCTTGATTACTGTAGTGTTGTGGTAAATTTCGACATCAGGAGGTATGTCTTCAGCTTCACTCTTTTTCGAGATTGTTCTGGCTCTTTGAGGTTGCTTGCAGTTTCATTTGCATTTTAGGATCCGCTTTCCTCCCCGCTTCTGTGAAAAAGACAATTGAGATTCTGATGGGGATTGGGGTGAATCTCTGGATCAATTTGCGGAGTATTGCCACCTTAACAATATTAAATCTTCCAGTGCATGAACACGGGATGTCTTTCTATTTATTTAGATTTTCTTTAATTTCTTTCAGCCATGTTTTGTAGTTTTCATTGTACAAGCCTTGCCTTTTCTTTCAAAGTTCATTTTTCCTCTTGATTGTTCCAGCGCCGGATGTCGAAGCCTATCTTTCCCCTATTGAATTACCGTGGAACCTTTGTAGAAACCCTACTAACCGTAGACTGTATTCTCTTCTGCTCCGTACGTCTGTCCTTATGCCTATACCCCACTCCTTTGATTATTGTGGTGTTACAGTAAGTCTTGAAATCAAATATTGTAAATCCTCTACTTTATTCTTTTTAATAATTGTTTAGGGTCTTCTCGATCCTTTGCATTTCAATGTACATTTCAGAATCAGCTTGTAAATGTCTAGGAAAAAACCTGCAGGAATTTTTATTGGGACTTAGTGAAATTTATGAATAAATCTGAGGAGAGTTAACAACTTAATACTGCAACTTCCAATCTATGAAAGTGGTATTTCTTTAGTCTTTTAAGTGAACTTTAATCTCTCTCAGCAATCTTTTGTAGTTTATAATAAAGGCCTTGTACGCATTTTTAGATATTTACGTCTAAGTACAGTATTCCATGTTTTTGAAAAAATTATTTTAAATTTATTGTGGTAAAGTACACATAACACTTACCATCTTAACCACTTTTGAGTTCAGTAGTGTTTAGTATATTCACGTTGCTGTGTGACCAATTGCCTGAACTTTTTTTATCCTGTAAAACCCAAACTCTTTACCTATTAACAGTTTCCATTTCTCTCTTCCTTAGCCCTTGGCAACCACTGTTATACTTTCTGTTTCTATGAGTTAGCCTACTCTTGCTACCTACCTCATATAAGTAAAATCATATGGTGTTTGTCTTTTTATAACTGGCTTATTTTACTTGATATAATATCTTCAAGGTTCATGCGTGCTGTAGCAAGCGTCATAGTCTTTTTCCTTTTTAAGGCTGATTAATAATCCGTTACATGTAATATGCCACATTTTGATTCTTTTCATCCACTGATGGACATCTGAGTTGCTTCATCCTTTGGCTCTTGAGAATAATGCTGCTTTGAATATGGGGGTGCAAGTATCTCTTCAAGATTTTGCTTTCAGTTCTTTTGCATATATACCCATAAACGGTATTGCTGGATCATATGGTACTTCTATTTTTAAGTTTTTGAAGAACTGTTCTACTGTTTTACATAGTGGCTGTACCAGTTTACACTGCCCCCAACAGTATACAAGGGTTCTCTTTTCTCCACATCCTCACCAACATTTGTTATCTCTTGTCGTTTGGATACTAGACATCCTAACAGGTGTGAGGTGCTATCTCATTGCAGTTCCCTAAATGATTAGTGATGTCGAGCATCTTTTCATGCGCTTGTTGGCTATTTGGACAAATTCTTTGGAGAAATGTTTGTTCAAGTCCTCTATTTATATATATCTATATGGATGGATGGATGGATGGATGGATGGATGGATGGATAGATAGATAGATATACACACATATATATGCCTAGATAGATAGATAGATAGATAGATAGATAGATAGATAGATAGATAGACAGACAGACAGACACACATATATATGCCTACAGCACCCAGTCTTCCTAAGTGGTCTCCCATCCAAGTACTAACCAGGCCCGACCCTGCTTAGCTTCTGAGATCAGACGGGATCGGGCGTGTTCAGGGTAGCACAGCGGTAGACCCTCTGTCCGTTTTTAAATCGGGTTATTTATTTTTTTGTTATTGTCATTGTCGAAATGTAGAAGCTCTTTGTATATTCTGGATATTGACCCCTTATCAGATATGTGATTTGCAAGTATTTTCTCTCACTCCATAGGCTTTTTACGCTGTTCTGCCCTTTGGTGCATAGAAGTTTCTAATTTTGATGTGGTTCAGTTTATCTGTTTTTACTTTTGTTGCTTGTGCTTTTGGTATCGTATTTGTCAATGGTATTTTTAAAAACTTCTTTTCCTATAGTTTGTTGGTAGTCCGTATAAACAAAATTGACTTTTGTATAATGATCTTTTATCTTATGGCCTCGTTAAATTGACTTATTGGTTTTAGTAGCTTTTGTGTAGTTCAGAGAACTTTCCACACGTAATTACATTATTTGATAATTGAGACAGCTTGACTTTTCAAATCTGTTTCTTCATTGCACTGGCTAGGATCTCCAGTACAGTGTTGAGAGGTAGTAAGGTAAACATCCTTGGCTTGCTCCCGACCTTAATGGATACATTCAATCTTCCATTATTCAGTTTGATGCTAGATGTAGGTGTTTCATAAATTTTCCTTTTATTTCTAGTTATCAATGGCTGTTGATTTTTGTCACCACCAATTGAGATGATCATAGCTTTTTTTCTCCTTTATTCTCTTAGTATGATGAATGACATTGATTTCAAAGAGTAAACCAATTCAATTGGTCATGATGAATTATTTTTATATGATATTTACTTCAATTTGTTAAAATTTTGTTAAGGATTTTTATTTTTATGTTCATGAGAGGGGTATTTGTAATTTTCATGTAATATTTTTGTCTTGTTTTGGTATCAGTAATCTTGGCCTGATACAATCAGTTGGGAAGTGTTTCTTTTCTATTTCCTGGGAGCTGCTGTATAGTATTTTTTTCTTTCAATGTGGTTGATAGAATTCACCAGGAAAGCCTTCTGGGCCTGGAGTTTTCTTTGTAGAAGAGTTTAACTAAAAATTTAATTTCTTTAATAGGTATAGGGCTATTCAGGTTATTTCTTATCAAGTAAGCTTTAGTAGTTTATCTTTTTTGTGTAATTTGTCCATTTCATTTGATTTGTTAAATACATTAGCAAAAAGTTTTTTGTAATATTTCTCTATTTCTCTTTTAATGGCTATAAGGATGTTTAGGGGATGACCCATCTCTCATTCTTGACATTGATAACTCGTGTCCTATATTTTTTCTGATTAGTCTGGCTAGAGATTTATCAATTTTATTGTTTCAGTGAACCGTCTTCGATTTCATTGATTCAGTCTATTGGTTTTCTGCCTTCGATTTTATTTCTGCCTTTTATTTCACCCTTCTTTCAGTTTAATTTGCTCTTCCTTTTCTAGATCTTAAAGGTCGAAGTTTTATTAGATCACTGAGTTTAGATCTTCCTCTTTTCTAATATAAACATTTAAAACTGTAAATTTTCCTGTAAATGATGCTTTATTTAGCTTTTTTGTATTATGTATTCCATATATTTTGATATATTGTGCTTTTCATTCATTTCAATATATTTTCTAATTTTGTGGGGTTTTTTTTTTTTTTCTTCTCATATGACTCACAGATTACTAGAAGTGTATTATTTAATTGCCAGATACTTGGGGATTTTCCAGATTATCCTTCAAGTATTAGTTTAAATTAGTTTTTAGTTTAAATTCTGTTGTGATCAGAGAATACACTTCGTATGACTTGAATCTTCTTAAATTTAAAAATTTGTTTTAGAATGTGTTTTCTGCTCCTCTTGGGTGGATTTTCCCTCCATGTCAGGTCAGTTTGGTTGATAGTGTTTTTTTAAATCTTTCAGAACTACACTGATTTTCTGTCTACTTCTTTTATCAATCACAGAGGCAGAGGCAGTGTTAAAATCTTCAATGATTATAGCCACTCCAGCTTTCTTTTGATTAGTGTTTGCATGGTTATCTTTTTCTATCCTTTTACTTTTAACCCATTTGTGTCTTCCAATTTAAAGCGAGCTTCTTAGAGAAAGCATTTAATTTTGTCTGTGCCTTTAACTGGAATGTTTGCTTTTAATGCAATGATTGATGTGATTGCTTTAAGTTGACCGTCTTGCCTTTTTTTTTTCTGCCTCTGTTCTTCGTTTCTTTTTTTCCTCTTTTTCTGACTTCGTTTGGACTAAGATAAATTTTTTTATTGTATTTCTGTGGTTAGATTTTTTTAATTAATATTATTGGGGTGACATTGGTTAAAAACATCATCTAGGTTTCAAATGTATAATTCAGTAACACTTCATATATATATTGATTGCATTGTGTGTTCACCACCCAAAGTTAAGTTTCCTTCTGTCACCATGTGTCTGACCTCCTTTGCCCCGTCTACCTCTCCCCCCGCCCGCCTTCCGTCTGCTGTTCGTGTCCATGAGTCTCTGTTGCTTTCAGTTTTATGTCCCACGTGTGAGTGAAATCATATGGCTCTCAACTTTTTCTGGCTTATTTCGCCTAGCATGATAATCTCAAGATCCATCCATGTTGTCCCAAATGGCAGTATTTGATCTTTTCTTACGGTATATACGTACATCTCGTTGTATATGTGTACCACATCTTCTTTATCCAACCGTCTATTGAAGGACACTTTGGTTGTTTCCATGTCTTGGCCACCATGAAAGATGCTGCTCTGAACATCAGGGTGCACATATCTTTGCAGATGTTTTCAAGTTTTGGGGGTAGATACCTAGAAGAGAGAATGCTGAGTCATATGGTAATTCTGTTCTTAATTTTTTAAGCAACCCTCATACTGTTTTCCATAGTGGCTGTACCAATTTACGAGATTTTTTTTTTTTTATTTCCATTTTATCTCCACTATGGGCTTATTAGCTTTTTACCTTTTTGGCTTAGTTTAGTGGTTGCTCTAGGTTTTACAGTATGTAAGTATCTTTAACTTATCACAGCGTACCTCCAATTAGTATTATATTGCTTCATGTATAGGGTAGGAATACTTGCAGCAGTATTCTTCCATTTATTTGCCTTCAGCGGAAGATCCCTAAGTCCTTTATCACTGCCTCAAATTCACCAGCTGTGCCTGAGAGGACGGTGAATGAGTAGGCTCTAAATAATAACATTCAGGTGCCACAGTTCATATAGCAGACTTCATATGATCTTGAGCAAATCATATGAAGCCGAGACCTGAAAAGCACATATAATCTTTTTTTTTTTTTTTTTTGGTGCTGTCGTTCAGGTGACTAAAAGAGCAAGAGAAATTTTAGTATAACAGACAGGTGAAGACTGACTAGCTATAATTAGTAGGAGGCTGCCGTTATCAGTTTGACGCCAATTAGAGTAGAAGATTCAACTTACTACATTACATGAAAGAATCAAGAAGGATCACATTAGGACTCTTTGGTCCCCTAAACCCTAGCAGAATTAAGCTCCTCCACCTGCCAGCATTCTAAATATGAAGACCGTTTGTCCTGTTTCAACCAAAGCATTCCCCTCTCTCCCAAGCAGTAGACTCAAGGACTTGTTACTACTTCCCAAAACTAAAGTAAAGTGTCCACCAGCTAGCTCTCAGTTGTGAGTTGGGATCACTAAGACTTGTGTGGCTGCTTTGAGCTTAGAGCTCATCTCTGTCCAGTGTACCTGGGTGATATATGTTTATGTATATATAGGTATGTTTAAGTCCCTTAGTACCATGAATTGAACCATGTATAATTCATTTTCTTTATTGTGTTTGCTTAGAGTATATTCAAGAAAATTCTTGGCCTATCTAGAGCTTTATAGGTTCAATTGCATTGGTTTGGGAGGAAAGAGAGACAGGAAACTTAAACTTGACATTTCTTGAGTACTTGTTCAGTGCCAGGCTTCCCGTCTTACAGATGGGAAATGACAGAGACAGAAGTTCAGTCTGCCTGACTCTAGCATCATCTTTTGCAGCCTTTGTGAGGCATGGTATTTTAGATGTAATTGGGTTTAAAATCTCTTTCCTATTATAAAATTGACAGGAGGTACTGATACATAGAGGGAAGAGCAGAATGGATAATACTGTAGAAATCTACGTCTTTTGTTCCCGTTTCGGCACACTCTTGAGTGGAACACCTTGGTAGGTTGGTGTGTCATGACAGTCTTGTGCCCCATCTGGCCTTTTGGAGAGACATAAAACACTCACATAACTTGCTTTTTTAGTATAAAATTTGGAAAGCAGCTAGACTTTTGCCAGTAGATGTGGAAAAGTCTATAATAAGGAAATAAGTTTGTTCTGGCTTATGAACACGTATTTTCTTCCCCCGAGTGGCTAGGTTTAAGGCATCTCCCATCCCTGAGGTGTAGAGACCAAGTCCATACCTGTTGACTACAGTCTGCATATCATTTACCTAGAAGAATGTTCTAGAGCAGAACTGAAACCTATTTTTGTTTGTTGTTAAGTAACAAAACCTACTCCAAAACTTAATGGCTTAAGACCACAGCCAATATTTGCTCATAATTCTATGACTCGGGAATCTAGGCAGGGCTCAGCTGGGTGGCTCTTCTCTATGGCTTCAGCTGGGGCATCGCCTGAAGTTATAGTTAGGTATTGGAGGTGGAACGTCTAAAATGGCTTCATTCTTACACCTGGTACCTTGGTGGGCGTGGCTGAGAGGCGCTCTCTCCCCTTGGCTAGCTTGGGTTTGGTTGCATGGCAGCTGGATTCCGAGAGCAAGCATCCCGAGCAGTAGAAGCAGAGCTGCCATTCTCTAAGGACAGCAGAAGTGACATGCTGTCACTTCCTCTACATTCTGTGGATCAAAACAAGAATTCAGGCCGCCCTGTGACAAAGAGCAGGGTAGGAGAATGAGCCATTGCAGAGGAGCCTGTGGGATGGATGATATTGTTGCAGCTCTCTTTAGAAACGTGATCTAGCTCAGAATCCTTTCCCTGGAGAGCTTAGCCCCACCCCGGGCCAGTTCGGTCAGAATCTGAAGAAACTGAGATGCTTTGGGGGAAATCCCAGGTGTGCACTCTTCTAAGCCACATTCACATCGAGGTCCTCAGTCTGGCTCTTTCCAGCTCATGCATCATGGCACTCCAGGTGGTGAGACCATTCCCCCTCCTTTGAACCATATTGATAAGATAGTTGAAATAATTTACGTGCTGTTACATTTTTTCCTAGGACACGGTCCTACTTCTATAAAAATTTCCCGCCTGCTCCCACATACACTGCTGTTGAGTACTATTGTTTGTATAATGGTAAAAAAACATGGTGAGTTCCCGGTACAAACTAGGTCTTCTGTGTCTTTGTCTTCTATGATGTAACACAGCGTTAGACTCCAATAGGAATGCAAGTAGTTGTTGAATTGAACCATTAAAAATGGCACCGCTGCTGCTGAGTGTTATCAAGTGCCTGTCAGAATTGTGATGCTGTAGATCAAACGATTACACATCTCTGCTGAGAATTTAGAAAAACTGTTCAGTGTGATCTCGCACTTGAACAGATTTAAAATTACATTCAACTCGAAAAGTGGCCTAAACATTTTTAAAGGAGAAAACATTCTTTTAAATCTTGAAGTATTTTTAAGATACCTTGAATAAATATAATTTACCTCTCTGAAAATTATTTAGGAAGGCCTAAGGCAGAACCCTTCTGACTTGGAGCCATTTACAATATATGACACTTTGTCATTTTCAACACAGGAACACACGAATTTTGCTCTTGAAACTACTTATAAAAGTATTGAAGTTAATGGTATACGAGAGTATTATAGTTTATGGTGTGCTAAACCACGATTCTTCCTATATGTGCTAAACCACGGTTCTTCCTATACTGGGCTAAGGTATAGAGTCTCAGGTCTTCTGTTCCTAAAGCTTCAGCTTAATAGATCTCTGGTGGGACTTTGAAATCTGAATTTTTGCTGACTATTCCTAGAGAGTCTTAGAAATGCAAATTAATGGGCACCACCCCAGACCTACTGAATTTATATCTGGGCTGGGGATATCGCTGAGATGTCTTGAGTTTTAACAGGGTTTTCAAGTGATTTTTACATGTGCTGAAGTCTGAGAAGCGCTTATAGAGAAACTTATTTCTTAGTTCTGAAAACGCCATTTTTACTAGAAAGTATCCCACATTTTCATTATGTATAGGAACCAGCAGTTAGGGATCCTCCAGACAGTGGGCTTTTTTTTTTTTTAAGCTGAGGTATAATTTACATGCCATAAAATTTATCTGTTGTAAATGTACAATTCAGTGGTTTTAGTAAACTTAAGTTCTATCACTAAAATTCTATTTTGATAACACTTCCACCCCCCCAAAAAAAGTTCCATTATGTCTGTTTGTAGTAGGTCCCTGCTCTCACCCTCAGTCCCAGACAACCACTGATCTTCTGTCTCTAGATTTGCATTTTCTGGAAATTTCTTATAAATGAAATCATACAATATTAAGTCTTTTGCATTTGGCTTTTTCACTTAGGTTCATCCACGTTGAGCATGTTGTTCCTTTTTATTGCTAAATAGTGTCTCATTGTATGAATTCACCGTATTTTGTCTGTCTGTTCACCAGGCAATTCTTTTTGGTTTGAGGCAATTATGAATGTTGCCGTGAACATTCACATACAATTTTTTGCGCGGACACGTTTCCATATGGTAGGTCTAAGTTTAAACTTTTCGGAAACTGACAAACTTTTCCAAAGTGGCTGTACGTCTCATCAATGGATGGGGGTCCCAGTTTTGTCACATCCTCGGACCACCTGGTTTTGTCAGTCTTATGAATTATAGCCATTCTAGTAGGCATGTAATGGTATCTCATTCCGTTTTTAATTTCCATTTCTCCAATGACTAATGATGTCGAGTCTCTTTTCATGTGATTGTTATTAGAAATTCATATCTCATCTTTGAAATGCCCATTCAAACCTTTGCCCATTTGTTTTTTATTTGTCATCTTATTGAGTTGTACAGGTTCCTTATATGTTATTCTAGATATAAGTCTTTTATCAGCTGTGATTTGCAAGTATTTTCTCCTAATGTATGGCTTGTTTTTTCGTTTTCTTATATGGTGTCTTTTGAAGAGCAGACATTTTAAATGTTGATTAAGTCCAATTTATTAATGTTTTTCTTTCATCGATCATGTTTATAATGTCAAATTTTGACAACCCAAAGTCACAAAGATTTTCTCCTATGTTTTCACTTAGAAGTTTTATAGTTTTAGCACTTACATATGTCTGTGTTTCATTTTGAGTTACTTTTGGGGTATGGTGTGAGGTAAGGGTCTAAGTTCCTTTTATTTTTTTTGCACATGTACGTTCATTTGGCTTAGCACCATTTGTATAAAAGACTATCCTTTCTCACTGATTTCCCTCAGCAAAATCAGCTAGCCATAAATATAAAGGATTATTTCTGGACAATTCCGTTCCATTGATTTATATGTTTATCACTATCTTGGTTACATAGTATTGTTCTTTTTCAAAATCTAGTATTGTTCTTTCTCAAAATCGTTTTTGCTATACTAGGTCCTTGGTATTTCCACCTAAATTTTAGGATTAGCTTGTTGATTTCTACAACACTGTTAACCTGTTTTTGAATCGTGATGTTTTTCATTCAGGAGTCTTTGCGACTTCTCAGAGAGGAGCTGAAACTGACTCACCACGGTTTAAGAGGCTATAATAAACAGTTCCTGAGAGACACTTGCTGCATTGGCATTTCTCCAGGTTAGCCATGTTATCTTCAACAGCTAGTGAAAACAGGCCAGGGCCGGCACCGGACCAGCACTGCCTGGAGTGAGAGGCATGCATCCACGATGACGAACAAATTGAGGATGCGGCGTTTCCCGCTCCCTCCTTCCCTCCCTCCCTCTCTTTCTTTTCTTCCTTGTTTTAAAGCCACCTTTATACCAGTGAGTTCTGAAGCAGCCTGATCTGGTCTGGTTCCCTCTTCACTGCGTGATGGACAGCTTTGTGATTGAATGCGTGCGTGCGTGTATGCGTGTGTGTGTGTGTGTGTGTGTGTGCGCGCGCGCGTGCGCGCGCGCGTTTGAATGCTTTTATCAGATTTTTTTTCACCTGTTCTTGCCTAAGCCTGTAACACATTATCACTCAAACCAGACATGCTTTTATCTTTTCAGAAGCTTGCAAGAGGAAACTCCGGTGCTTCCTTTCCTCAGTTTTACTTAGAGGAACATTTTATCTTTCTTGCAAAGATTGGCTGTTCATCTTTTAGCGTTTTAAATGTGTATTTCTTTTGAACAGACTGCCTTCCAAACTGTGTAGTTCTCCTTCTCCAGGCAGTTTTGTACCAGATTTATTTAAACCCAACTAATATTTATTGAGCATTTGACTATATGCAGGGTATCATTTTAGGCCCTAATAGATGTGTAGAAATGGGGAAAGAGTGGTTCTTGTCCTCATGGAGCTGAGTCTGGGCAAATGGACAGTGTGCAGTGTAAGTACACAAATAGCTAGCTATAGAAGGTGGCACGTAAGAGATTGGGAGCATCTTGGCTTTGGATGGAGTACTGGTTTTCCAAGAAAACTGCTGTGAATCAGGAGCTACCTTCGCTTCGTATTTTAAAACCATGATCCTGACTTTGAGAATTTAATCCGTGGAAATCTCTCTCGGTAGTTTAGCCTCAGCCGTGCTGAGTGTAGGCCAAATAGAGTGCTTGACTTTCAGGCCGCCTTGTCCTGTTGACTCACTTCGCTGCCACTGATTTTGCAAGGCTCTAAGATATATTTTTAATTAAGTGCTTTGATGGGCATTCTGTTTTTCCCTCGGAGAAAGGGTTGTATATATAACAAATGAACCCAGAGCGACGTGCTTATAAATGGAGTAACATAATTTTTAAGCACCTCATCTGTTATTTAATTTAACATGTTATTCCCCAGGGGGAGCTTAGTATGGTTCTGTCACCTTTGGGCCTCTCAAAAGTGGGATTTTTTTTTGTCTCTAACATTGTTTAATACTTCTGCCAGAGAAAGGATGTGGCAGAGGATTTGAAATAGTGATTCCATTAGCTGCCTTTCCTGTCCCTTTCTGTGCTGTGGGAAACCCCGTCTTCAGCCGAATCTCCTCGCAGGTGTCGTTGCATCCGTGGGTGGTAGTTTTCTGGTGGCCTCATGGATCCGGTTAGGGACATGTTCTTTGAGCAGTCTGTGTAAGAGTTTTGTTTTTTTGTTTTTAATCTAACCCACACCCACGCAAACCAGGTTCCCCATGCCAGTACCAGAATAACCCTGGCCAGGGCTCAAGAAAAACCTGGTAACTGACCTAAAATTAAATGCATGAACTCTGCCTGCCCTTTGCATTATGGTTTTTTATTAAGTATTCTTGACTGGTTTTTTGTTTGTTTGTTTGTTTCCGTTAGGAAAAGCCTGGAAAGTAGAAGTTTTAGTCATTAACCTAGGTATAAAGGTGGGATGGGTGAGTGAAAAGGTTACTGCTAATAGGCATAGGTGGGGGCAGTGCAAATTTTACTGGACCTAAGGTTCTTTTTTTTTTTTGAACTTAGCAATAAAGATTCCAGAACGTTATCAGTCACCGGCCCTATGCGAGTGATCCCTTTTAGGGTCGTATCTTGACTTTGAATGTGGACCATATTGCGTCTGGTGCCTGTAAGCTTGCATCGCTCTTTTGACTCATCGGAATCTTCTCTTTAATGCTCTCACTGAGTACTCGCAGGTGGAAAGTGTGATATCTTTATCCTGACACCTGTCAGATTGTAGGAGGTCACGCAAGCCACGAAAAAGGGGCACTACCTAGAGTTGGTTTTATTCTGACTTCAAAATAAGCATCTTGGAAATTAAATCACTTTCTCTGATGGTTTTACCTTACTGCTGGGGTGGTGGTATTGTGTGAGTGAGCTTAGGGTCACTGCATATGTGTGCAGATAGTAGAAAAAAGTGTTGTGGGACTCTTTAAAACATTGTGAGCCTCTTAGAATTTAATGTTCACATTTATCTAGACCTCAAAGAGTTTTTTATTTTTACCAAAAAAAAAAAATGAATCACTTCAAATAAACAGGACAGTAAAGAAAATAATATGTGCTTATCACCGAGATGAAATATATATATTTATTTTTATTCCTGTGGCTTTACCTGTGCTTGTACTACTTATATGAATACGCACTATTTTGTGGCTATATTAAAAATGAAAAGATATAATGTATTTATCTCTTTGCAACTTTTTGTTTTGTATTCAGTTATTTTTTTTTTAACGTATCCATGCAGATCCACCCCATTATAAGGATATTAATCATATTGGGTTAGGGCCCACCCTGATCACTTTATTTAACCTAATTACCTCTTTATAGTCCTATCTCCAAATATGTCACATTCTGGGCTACTAGGAGTTGAGTTCAACGTAGGAATTTGCAGGGGGGACACAATTCAGTTCATCACACTTTCTTGGTTCAGCCATGTAATCCAACCCAGAATTAAAGCATTGTCGGTGGTCTTCCTTGATTTGCTCCTGACCGTAGAGGGGTTTTAGAGAGGATGTTCCTAAAGCTTCGCCACCAAAGGTTATTGCTGCTCTGGGATTGTGGATGCCTTTCACTGGTTTAAAAAAAGTTTCTTTCTCTACTTTGTCCATTCTCAGGAATGGATGTTGCACTTTCCAACCCCATGAGCCTCGCCTTCTCAAGTTAGAGGTCAGGAAATTTAAATACCTGGCCTTCCTCACTGCACGCTAGTTTGGGAAGAGCAGCGTGAGGTGGTGGAGGCAGCATGTTGACAGTAAAGTTCTAGCATGTGATGGCGTCAGGGGTAGTATGATGGTGGCATTTTTCTCAAGTGTCCCTGAGGTGGGGACTCCTCATCAGTCCAGTTTTGTGGTGTGGTTTCTGGCCTTGTCCCTAGAAGCTTAGCTTCCCGTCCATGTTGCTTAGCCACCATCCTACTAATTAACTTTTTTGTTTATTTGTTTGTTTGTTTTGCCTAAACACCGTAGTCATTTTCTGCTGGTTGCTGTGAGGAACCTTCTTTTGGCCTAGTTGTCCTCCCGTCTGCTCTGTTTGGTTATATTCTACGGTTCTTTCCTAGATTTTTGAGTTGGATGCGCCATGGGTTTTCCATCATTTTATATGAATTTTTCACCCATTTAAAGTGTACAGTTCAGTGGGGTTATATTTTAGTATATTTAGAGTTGTGCAGCCGTCACCACTGTCAAGTTTAGAATATCCTCATTACCCCAAAAAAGAAACTCCACACCCTCTAGACGTCGCCCATTTCCCCCCAAGTCTCCAGTGCTCGGCAGTCTACTTCCTATTTGCATAGATTTGCCTGTTCCAGTACGTGCATTTTAAATTCCCCCTAGGTTCTGCTTTGCTGTATTCTGTATGCTGCTTTTTGATCATAGAGAGGTTATAAAATCACTTTGACATTAACATAAGAAGCCTTATGTTAATTTACTATTCAGGATTCATGGCTATATAGTGAAAATATTATTCTTGGATCTTTCGGTGAAGTTGGCAGTTACATTTCCTTAGATGATCCAACCCAAATGCCTACTGTTATCTACTGTGCTTTAAGTCATATGGAATCAAGTTCCCCTGAATTAAATGAACTCTCCTTTGTAGATCTCCTGAGGACATGCTCATTTTTATAATTTCCTTGGATTGAAACCATTTTAAATCATTAAGTGCTTCTAGTTCTTTCTTTCATTCCTTCGTTTTTAACCTCCACACTCATTACCCTGTTTAATTGCACTGACACATACACGTGTTTTTATGTTCGTAAATGTACAAGATACATATTTTCTCCAACGTGTTATTTTGAAAATGTTCAATCCTACAGAAAACTTGAAAGAATGGATAACGAACACCCATATACCCCTCACCTAGATTCGGCCCATTAACATCGTGCTGCCTCTGCACTTCCCCCTCGTTCCCTATCTCTCTCTCATATTTTTTTCTGAACCATTTGAAAATCAGCTGCAGATATCGTGACATTCACTAATTAATATTATCTAACGTTATGTTCTCATTCAGATTTCCGGTTATCCCCAAAATGTCCTTTTTCTTGTTTACCTTTTCCTTACTCCCTGCTTTCCTCTCGTAGGATCTTACTCTTTGGATTTTTGAACCCTTCTTTTATGTCTTTAAGCTTTATACTAATTTTACAGGATTTTTCAGCTTGTACTGTTTTTGGATTCCTGCCCACAGAGGACTGTTTCCCCCCGTGTTTTGTAATTTTTGACTATAAGCTCATCATAAGCAGGGTCTAGGAGGTCCAGGCCCGTGGTTGTAGATCTCGGGAGAAACTTTCTTCTGCGTGTAGCACAGGCAGACAAGCCTCTTCTCCCACCCTCATTTTCCTTTTTCAGTTCTCTCTCAGTTTCTGTCACTTGGGGATTTCCAGTTCTTTTGTTCTCCGATGTATTAAGTATCTGTAGCATGTAGCAGTAGGGCTTTCTGGTTATCTAGACTGTCATCGTTCTGTAACTGGAAGTTCTCGTATTCATTTTCAGAAGTCAGACCTGGCGCGTCAAGAATTTTTAAGGCTTAGGGTTAGTCTTCTGTGAACTTTCAACAAGTGACTCAAGTCGATATCTTTCTCGCAATTTAACAAGTCCTGGAATTTTAGCTTCCCAAACTATTGTTAATCCTGATTACAAAAATATTACAAATTATTTTTTTAAACGGTCGGGGGTCAGAGAACTGATGAGGTGGTGGAAAGTCTAATGAAGTTGTTGCAGAAGCTACTGGGTGTCTTGTTTTCCTTAATCTTTCAGTTCTTAAGAGCATCAGTACATTTAAATGTGTCATAGTGGTTTCCTTTTCAATATGATCAAGCCGAAGCAAAGTTATTACATTTTAAAAGATGAAAAGAATCATGGTTCACTCCCCTACTGAGGTAGTAGTTTAAAAGATTTATGACTTTTTACCATTTTCTTTTTTTAGACAGGATCTTATTTTCAACAACAGATGGAAATTGCTGTGTCTAGAGCATGTCCCTCATGCTTCTTATGAAATTTACTAGCAAATGATGGTTTGGGAGCTCTCAAAGATAAAAGAACCCCATTTTGACAACCCCGGGCTTTGGTATGATAGGCGTGAAACACTTACAAAAAAAAAAAAAATTGTCTATAATTTTCAGTTTGCAGTTTAGCAACTGCATCAGTGTAACTAGAAATCATCTTTTTTTTCTCCTTTTGGCCCACCTGATCTACCTTTTTTCCACCGAAAATTACCTATTTGGATGATGTCAATCCTAGTATTTTATGTAATGCCAAGATCACTATCCTAAAGAAGGATAAATGGCTCAGAAATGTCAGTGAACATTTTTGGTACTTGATCGCTTTCCTTTAGTTTTGGAATTAGAAAATGGAGGGTTTTGTGATTGAGAAACCTATGGACTTTCTGTACAGTAAGTGCTTAGACTAAATTAGTAGTTCTTAACTAGGGAAATGGAGTCGTCCAAGGAACGTATGTTTAACTTTTACTTTGAAATAATTATAGATTCACAGGAAGTTGTAAAAATCATACAGAATGGTCCCACGTACCTTCACGCAGTTTCCCCTAATGGTACATCTTACGTAACTATGGTACAAGATCAAAACAAGGAAATTGACATTGGTACGTTTGGTACGGGTCCGCAGACCTTATTTAGACTAAACCAGTTTGACATACATCCATTTGTGTGTGTGTGCGTGTGCGTGTGTTTAGTTTATGTAGATTTATCACATGTGTAGTTGGGAGGATCCACCATCACAGTCATGATGCAGAGTGTTCCATCCCCACAGAGATCACTAGTGCTTACCTTTAGAGTCACACCCACCCTCCGACCCCCATCCCTAACCCTTAGCAACCACTAGTCTGTTCTCCATCTCTATAATTTTGTCATTTTGTTAGTGCTGTATAAGTGGAATCATACAGTATGTCACCTTCAAGATTGGCTTTTTTCACTTAGCATAATTTTCTTTCCAAGTTGTGTATATCAATAGTTTATTCTTTTTTTTTTTTCTTTTGCTAATTATTATTCCATGGTATAGATGGACAACAGTTTGTTTAACCTGAGGAACTTTTAAAAAAACACTCATCTGCCAGCATAGTCATACCACCACTATCCACCCCAAATATTACCTTTTTTCTTTTACTATGCTTGTTTTATCATCATATGTCTGGTCATCTCTCCACTCTTTAATCCATCCATTGATCGTATATTCGGACACATTTCGAAGTAAGTTACAGACATCTGTATACTTTCCTGTAAATATTACAACATGTGTACTGTTCACTGGTGTTCAGTATTTGTTTACATTTTCTTTTGGTGTAACATTTACGTACAATGAAACGCACGCATTTTAAGTATATGTTCACTGGGTTTTGGCAAGTGCATACACCAGTGCAACTGAAACCTCTATCAAGATAGAAAAATTACATTACCCTACCAACCTAGATTGTGGGTCAGTAGACTTACAGTGGGCCCCAAGCATGAGTCATTTGTAAAAGGTCCCTCATTTTTTAAAATTTATTTCTCAATTACAGTTGACATACAGTATTATATTAGTTTCAGGTGTACAACGTAGTAATTAGACATTTATATACCTTACAAAGTGATCGCCCCAATAAGTGTAGTGCCCATCTGAAAGGGTCCTTCAATAGATGAGGCTATTCTGATGCCCGCCCTTGCAAAGAACCCTTGGTGACTTGAAAAGCCTCCTTCAGGCGAGCTCGTTTAAGGCGAGGTCAGGTCTGTCTGTCTGTCTGTCTCCTTTTCTTTCTTTCTTTCTTTCTTTTCTCTCTCTCTCTCTCTCTCTCTCTCTCTTTCTCTCTTTCTTTCTTTTCTTTCTCTTTCTTTTTAGGGGTGATAGTTTCTGTTTCGCTTCTTCCTGGTTTCCTTTTCTTTTTTTTTCATCGTTTGTTGAGGCCAAGTTTTTTCAAGGGTGTGAGTGACATGACAGTCTCACTTCTGCAAGACCACCTCCATCCTCAAACAGACAGGTCCATCACAGACAGTAAAATTGAGAGAATCGTGCAGTGCACATTTATATAACCAGCCACAACGTAGACTCTGCAATCAGCAGTTTCCCTAATTTGCTTTGTCACAAACTGTTTATCTTCAGTCTTCCATCGACCTGTCTTCTTATTTTGATGCGTTTCACCTAACGCGGTTTTAATCTATGCATGATCTTCTCTGTGATTCTGCTCCTTTGCCGCACAAACTTACAGAATTGAAACAGAGCTGGAGATCCATGTGAAAAGGAGTAGAATCCGAGCCTACAGATATGAGAAGCGTTTTCGCTTGCGGCCACTGGGGATGTGGCGCGTGTATTCCCAAGGTTAGATGGATGTCCTGTGACTTAGCTCCATGAGGCGTCTGTGCTGGAGACGAAGGAGGAAACTCCTGGGCAAATGGACTCTTTCTTAACAGTCCCACCCCAGGCTGGCTTGCTGCCTCCCATAGCTCTATTTATAGATCTTGGAGGAAATCTCGAGGTTTTCTCTCCCCACCCTCTTGTAAAATTAGTTCAGGCAGGTGATTAGAACCTTAACAAACACCAGTTAGCTAAATATGCATATGAGGTAGGAACAGAGGGTCAGAAAATGAATGCGTTCTTCAACTTGAGGATTCCAGCCAGAAAGATCAGAGCTGCAATGCCCAATGCCTGCAGCCGCCAAGAGCTCCTTGCGAGCCCAGGGTCTTTTCTCTTCGCAGCCATAATTCCCGTCAGAGATGCGCGTCATGCCACGTAACACAACTCCCATGTTAAATAAGCAGACTTGACTCGTATAAATAGTTTTCCTCGTAAGCTCAGATTATGTCTTTTCAGTTTATACTTTGGTGTGACACGTCACATTTTCAAGAAAATCTAGACTTTAGAAAAGAGCCTTTAGGGTATGCCCTATTGGTTCTGGGCTTCCTGTTCAGGCCACACCTGCTGTAGCATCCACTGGCTTGTTCGGCTTATCCTGGTGGGTCATGTTCTTCCAATATGTTCCCTTTGTGGCCATTGTCTTCCTCAGCCTGGGTCAGAACTTTGCTTTCCGTTGAATTAACTGTGTGTCTCTTCCTTCAGCTGACAGGTTTGCTTCCATTTTAAATAATTTCTTCCCTTTTCGTTGACAGTTCACTTTGTATACCCCCAACCCCCAGCAAGGCCCTTTAGTTTCCTCTGGTTTTGTTGTTCCTGTAGAAATGGCAGAAGCCCATGTAGAAAATCATCAACCCACCACCGTGTGTGTTTCGACAGCATGGCATTTTTATGTGCACTTTTTGTCTTCCCAACTGGAGTCTTGTTAACTGTGCTGATCCAGAAATGTGGCTCCTGGTGTGGAGAAGGAAAAGAAAACTTAGCAACTGCTTTTGTGAGGGCAGGGTACTCCCGGGAGTCCGGTTCTGGAGGTCCAGTCGTGGTAGGTGTCGCTCTGCTGGGAGAAGCTGATGCCCTTGGCCGTCCTGATACCCTGGCTGTTCTGCTGCCTCACTGACCTCTGTGGGTCAAGGTGTAAGCTAGTCCCTGGCTCAGGGTTTCTTGTAATTTACCAACCAATAATACTAGTGCTTTGTGCTTCCCTGACCATCTCCTCCATCTGAGTTCTGTGATGGCGTTACTGTGTCGCCCTGCGATTTCTCTCCTGACATGAATTCCGCTGGGGGGTTGGCCTTACCTATTCACCTGGAGCCTGAGACCTGCTTTGTAGCCTTTGTGCCTCGACTTTCATTGTTCCCATCACTTGAACAACCTCAGCCCCTCCTTGTCTCTCATACCTGGCCTTTCATACTGGTCAAGTCCAAACAAGAGGGTCTGAGTCTCTTCCTGGTCTGTTTTCCTATGTAGCTCTCTTGTTTGAGAGCAATAATTAAAGAAGCAGAGTGTCCGGATGAACCTGTTACTGCGATCTTATCAGCTTCCCAGGGCCAATGCAGAAAGAAGGCCTTTGTAACACGCAGAGTGGGTGGGTCTACATTCTCCCTCATTTGTACAGCAGTGGCTTCTCCTTCCAACAGACAGGGCCAGGCATCCATCATCCCATGCTGCACTGACTCAGGAAGAGAACGGAGAAGCGTGGGAACATCATTTGCACCTTTCCCCTCGCTCTCACTTTAGTGTTTTCTGAAGGAGCTGTTTCTCTGTTTTAAATAAAGTGGCAGTGCCAGTTAACTGGAATCGAGACCCACCCCTCCCTTTGTGTATATTCTTGCCACTTCTTCAGTCCCCACCCTGTGGTTGAGAACTTCATCTTTCTTTTGTAGAACCAAGGTCCTGATTTAAGGTCCTGGGTATCTCTTGTTGGAAAGAACTTGGTACCCAGCACTTGCTTAGCTGCTGGACCAGGAACAGGTCATGCTCTGTTCTCAGACAGTGAGGTCTTCTTAGAGAGGCTGCAGGCTTGACGACGAGCACCGCTAGTCCCCCCGGGAGAGAGGGCTTCACCTCTCTGCCCGCAAAGCCAAGGCGCTGTGGACACACCAGCTGCCGTCTGACGCGAGAAGCCCCTTCCTGCCAGTTAGGGGAGAGTCACTTCTGCTGGAAAGGCATGAGAATGCCATGCCCTTTGACCTCTTCAAGCGAGCTTAGAGGCCAAGGACTTTGATTTTACAGAGGAAAAACAGCATAAACACTCAGTCTTGTGGGGATGATTGTTGCCTTTCGAGCTGAAATGAGCTTTCACTTCCAGCCTAGTCTCTAACTGGGCATACCCTTGAAGGACCAAGAGAGTGTCTCTTGCATCACAAACTTCAAAGAAAACAAGTATTGTTTCTGCTCCAGTATTTCCTCAATAAAGACATTTGCCGGCGGGTGACCCAGAGCTGTCCCTGAGATGCTCAGAATTTAGATCCATTCCTTTGCTGAGCTAGCAGGGTATATTTATATGTAATTGGGACTCTGCTGTTGGAGAAAATTCTGAGGACTGCAGTCACTTTAGCTATTAATAGCTGATGGTTATTTCTATAGGTCTCCCTCCCCATATCACTTTAGAGATCTTTTTAAATAATCCAGTTTGAAATATAAAGATCCATAAAGATGAATTGGAACCTCCTCTTCAGAGGTCAAGGCTTAAGGAAGTTCACTGAAAGGATCGACTCCTGCCACATCCCAGTGGCTGTGTGAGCTCACATTTCCATCAGACAGCTCTGGCCAATGGCCCTGGAGATTAGGTGTAGGGCTGGGGAGCATCATCTTCAATGACAGTAGTACTCATAAGTTCTAGTGGTTGTGACCAGAACAGGTTTGAAAGTCAGGTATAGAGTTCTATCTGATGTTGGTGTTTACCTTTCTTAGTTAAAGAATAAATTGGCATCGGCACTCTTGAACAAGAATGGAAACTGTGTGCTTATACAAAGACTCAAAGATACTGACGTTCGTAGGTAGTGCGTGGGAGATCAAGTCATCACGGACTTTCTCCTGGGAGAGACTCTTAATACCACAAGTTTTAGCCACCCACTTAGGAATCCCCTTGTGAAGCAACCAGAAAACAGATTCTCTAGCTCTGGCCATCTCATTACCAGAAAAATAAGGCAAACAGGATTGCAGTGCATGGATGTTCTTCATTTTCATAGTTCGCCAAAGTGAAAATGAGTCAGTGTCCCTTGGTTTATTGTTCTGAGAATCAGTTGATATCTTTCCATTAGTTCAGAGGTAAAGTTACCCAGCAGGTATGTCTGTGATTCTTAGAATGACACTCCGGTACATGTGTAAAGTATCTAATCTTCGAAAGGCATGTAGCATCCTCACAGGAGCCCATGGCCTAATCTTGCTGCTGGAGGATGGTAATGAAAATGACACTGAGCTCTAGCCCTGAGACCCCTGGCTTTTGTTTAAACTTCTCGGTTTTCTCGGGAAAACTCCCCCATGCATTCCTTCAGTCCTGTGGCATCTTCCCATTCACTCTCTGGAGTTGTTGGGCCTCAAGATTTCGAAGACTTGTTTTGACATTTCTCCTTAGAGAGTCATGCTGTTGTATTTTCTTTCGATTCGTTCAGACTCTCCCAGGTTGTATTTCTCGTTCGGCATCCGACGGCTCCAGGGCTTCATGGGAAACCTCCGCCCTGCCAGCCGCCTCCTCCAGTTCCCTGCTCCTCTGACTCCCGTGTAACTCAGACACTTGTTTTGTGCTTATTCGTGCCAAGCAGATTTCTGATCTAAACAATTTAGTGCGGCTCTTCCAGTAAAAATAGAGACGGCAACAGAGTTTTATTTTCTTGTTTGCTCAGCAAGAATCACCAGGTTCGATCAAACACCTGAAGATTTTTTTTTTTTAAATGCTTTAATTTGGTCCCGAATGGAGAAGGACTCGAAGAAAACAAACTCCTTCAGTCCTGAGTCTCTATCACTTTTGAGCCTTCCCGTTCTAATTCCAAAATCAGAGGTCTTAGAGGAAGCAGGATCGAAAATAACTTTACAGGAAAAAGTGAAAACTTCGGAAACAATCAAGGGGTTCATCATCCCTGGCCTCCGGATCGTCAGCTGCAGCTGCTCTGCCAGGAAGGCGTGGAGTCTGTCTGCTGCTTGCTGTGTTAGCGCTAAGCTGTGTGTGAAGGGACCAGTGCCGTTGTAAACCCCCTCAGGGAATGAGGGGCCTGAGAGGAGAGCCTGCATCCTGCCCCTCTGGTCCTGTAAATATTCTGCTATTTCACCTGCCTCTTTTTTTTTTTCTCTCTGCAGGAGTATATAGACCTGATGATAGCCTGGGGCTGTCCCATTGAGGTGGAGGCTGGGGGGCTTTTCTCATCCAGGGTCCACAGCTTTTTCCTTTTTGGCTTTTAGTCACGTGCTCGGTAGCAAGGGACACTCTGAGAATCACACCATAATAACAGTTAAGTCCAAGGCTTATTTCCCCATTCCTGCTGGCCCAGCACCACTGCAGGCACCGGAACTAACGGAAGAAAAATGGCCAAGGCCTCTCAAAGGGGTGAGAGAAATGGTTGAAGATGGGGGCAGCTTGAAGGGGAAGCGGAGTGCTGCACAGTGGGGTCCCAATCCTTCATGTTGCACTTGGGCGGAAAGTAAATAGCAAATCTCATCATGTTACTTTGGAAAGTGTTTGGACTGAGTTTGGTAAATTGATAAGAGGTTAGACAGCAGTAGCTAGTAGCACTTGTGCTTGCTTTGAGTGCAGCTTTGGCTGGTTGGGTCCAGGAAAATTATTCCATGGGGTCTCTTTCCTTTTCTCCTTTAAATAGATCAAGTCTCATCACCCAGAAAGTGCACCGAGCTTGCTGCACACCTTAGTTGAGAGTTTTCGACCACATCGTTTTTTTGTTGTTGTTGTTCTGGTTCTGAGCTGCTCGCTTCACCACAGGAGGCTACTACCTGTTAGGCTTTCACGCTTGAATATAAATGACTAGATCCTAGCCATGATCTCCAGCTGCCTTTGGGAGCTGTGGAAGAAGCCCTTAAACTGTCCCAGGCCTGCCTGCCTAGGGGGAGCCTGCTATCAGAACTGTTTTCAGTTTAGATAAGAGGACTTATTACAGATATTTTACCCTTCCCTATTGCAGGCTGGGCATCAAATGTTTGTAGAATTTAAACAAAGAGTAGCATAATAAATCGAGATGAAGCCTAATAAATCTCCGATACTGTGAGGGTATCAGCGAAAACTATAGTCTTTTTATTTCTGTTTGTGATGAACTGACCGTATTGCCCGGGAACCCATCTTTCTGCCATCAGCAGACTTGTCTCTTGAAGTGTGTTCTTAGGTCTTATTTGATCCTTCCATTCTAGGTGTGAGCAGAGAAGTATTCGGTGCCAAAGTTTGAGTTTTTACTCTACCCGTAATGATTATAAGTTGCATAAATCGATTTAAAAAGTGGACTACAGGTCTTCAGCTGATAGACGTGGCCTCTCCCCTCTTTTTCGGGCTGGCTTCGTTTCATTTGACCCTCGGACGTCATACTGTTTATGTTCCTTTTCTTTCCTACCCCTCCTTTCTTCCTTCACTGCTTTGCACTTAGAAAGTCTAGAGCAGCAGCCCCAACCTTTTTGGCACCAGGGACCGGTGCTCCTGTGAGAATCTAATGCCTGATGATCTGAGGTGGGGCTGAGGCAGTGATGCTAGCGTAGTTGCAAATAGGGATAAAGCTTCTCTCGCTTGTCTGCTGCTCACCTCCTGCTGTGCGGCCCGGTTCCTAACAGGCCATAGACAGGTGGGACCCCTGGCCTAGAGGAGCAGATGGAGTTACAGTTGGGTGATGTAATTAGACGTCCCGGTTTGATTATTTGGTATAGTCCAGGGTATGAAGATCCTCTCAGTGCACTTGGACTTGCCGCTGCTACACGGAGAGGATGGACGGTTTTCTAAACTAGTGTGGTCCAACCCTGCCCGCAGCAGGAGTGGAGAGAGAAGTCCTGTCTACAGACCTGAGCACCAGGACCATGAAATTCACCCCAGCACACCAGCCTCAAAGAAGAGTTTAGGAGTCCAGAGACCTGGATTCTCATCTTGGCTGCATCCTTGATGTGAGGGAAGACTTCAGAGGTCATCTCTTTATATCTCCTCTAACTGTGAGGACCCTAGAGTTTCTTAACTTCATGAGGAGGTGGCTAAGAAAACGAGACGAGAGTTCTCAGCAAGGCTGGCCAGCGGTGCCTTGCAAGGGACGTGATGGATTCAGACCCCACAAGGAAGCTCTGATGTCCTTCCTGGCAGGTTTTGTGATGGCCGAGTCAGAAGTGACCAAGGAAAGGACATGAAAAGTGTGGGACTTCTCTGTACCCCAGTATAACTGCCACTCTGCCAGATTTCTTAGGAGAATTAATTTGTGTTTAAAGTGTCAGTTTGAGGAATTGGCTTTGTAACAGCTTCTGACCCGGCCGAGGCCTTTTAATGAAAACTGGCCTGAGTGTGGTTAGTTCTGTGAGAGGTTCCCATTCCCAGGAGCCTGGCTGCAGAGACGGTGGGAGACGCTGGTTTATATTGTATTTCCCTCGAGTTAATCTTGTGAAAGAAACTTAAAATTAGGTTACACTTTTGACTTGACAAAGTATCAGTGTTCTTGCTGTTAGGCTGCTTAGAAGGATCTAAGCAAACGGCTGTTCAGTGACTTCAAAAGAATCGAGACAGTTTAAAGAACTCGCTTTGACAGACTCGCTGTATTTCATTTATAATAACATGCTTAGAACCTTATTTGTTTAAGAGTGTCACAGAAGAAGATAATTGCTTGTAGCTGTCCCATTGGCAAGCTCCATTAAGCACAGCCCTGGAAAGTTAGGGATACCCCATGTCTCTTCAGAAAAATGCATTTCTTATGGGAAATCCTTCTCCCTCCATAGAACCACCCCGCAACCTCTCTGCCTGTCTGCAGGCAGCTGGAGGTGCTTCCACCGCAGTGGCTCAAGGTCAATGCTTTGACCTTTTGCTAAAGTTGAGAGTTGCCGAAGTGAGCTGTGTGAAGGAAGATGTGACTATGGCACGCTTTTACCTTTTCCTAGCAGCTCTGGCCACATACACCTGTGTTCACTTCAGCATCTGCGTTCATAGCCATAGGTGTGTGGCAGGGTTGTCCAGGAACTGGGGTGTTCCCATGGTGGTCTCCTCTCGGTAGTCGTGGTAAGGCGAATGTTACTGCCATGCTTCTCAGTCTGTAATCTCTCTGAGTCGCCCTCCTTCCAGTCACTGTAGGTGGTGGCAGCTTTGTGTGGGGCTGTGGGGGTCAGACACTGCACAGAGGTCCAACAGGAGGCGTCAGAGGAGGAACGAGCAGGAATCTTCTGAAGTTTTAGCAGTCAGCAAGTGTAGCAAGTATCCCCTTGTCTTTTCTAATAGAAGCTTAAAAAAAACAAACAAACAAAAAAAAACGGGGCAACAATTCTGAAAACATTTTAGAATCTTTGCCATGTGTGAGGACTGCGGCTTCCCACCTCCTTTTGTTCACCTGTGCATAGTACTGCCTTTCTTCAGGTGCCGAACAACCCAAAGTGCTCTCTCACCTGGAGGGGACCCTCAGCAGGGGAAAAACACCACAGAAATCCCCAACTTTACTTTCATAAGCCTTAGAATTAGGACTCTTAGAGGCATAAGCCAATGTCCTTGCTTTACAGGTGAAGAAATGGAGACTTAGAAACGCTGAGATTTGTCCAGAGCACACAGGTGGTTAGAGACAGACCCTGGATGAGAAGGCACGTATTTTTAGCTCCCTACTTACAGTCCCTGTCCTGCCACCCCATACTGCATCACACTGGCTGCAGGCTGGACACCTGGAGCCAGATCATAGGTGAGACATGCCTTCAAGGAGTCCGGGAAGGACACCTCCAGTCTGGGGCAGGGGTAGGGATTCACGTTCCTAGCCTAGATTGGAGTGGGTATGTAGACAGCCAGGTTCCACCTGGTTTTACTTTTACCTTATCCCCTTTCATCTCTGACGCCCCCGCCCCCACCCCACCCTGCTGGCCTAGTATTTGCCTGGGACAGGTATTCATGTTACATAGCTTTGAAAAAATAGATGGTGACATTTCATTTGTATGTTTTCAATTTTAGCCCAAAGGTTTTGATCTATTCTTGAAAGTATTTGAATTAATAAATGAAGATGATGCGCTGGTTGTTTTGACAGTGAACGATGAAGTTGGCTGAGTGACTGTGGGCTCTGCAGTTCTGCAGAGTGGTGACTGCGCGTGAACGCGTGTCAGTGTCCCCCTGCCACTCAGCTCAGTTGATTAAAGGAAGGACTCATTCCTGTCAGAATCAGAATGAGACGGGAGAAAAGTCCAGCCACAGAGCAGTCACTGCATTTGTCCTCGGTGATAAAGACGGGTGGCAAGTGGTTTTCTGTGACCGGCCTCCCTCAGGCCAGGCAGGACAAGAGAAGGAGTGGGATTTTTGTTAAAATACAGGGGCCATTCCCCGATATTCGTAGTTATTCCTGCATATTTTTAGGTCGCCTAAAGGAGCACAGGACCATTACCCCTGAAAACTTTTCTTCTACCTTGAGTCTCACATTCACTAATCTTTGTGATAAGGGCCTGATTTTAAACCGAAACTCAGTTGCTCTGTCCTTGATTGAAAAGGAGGAACGAGAAGCAGTGTTGCCTTGGCTTATTCCTTCCCCCTCCCATCCCACTTCTGCATCTGGTTTTTCCGTGTTGTCTTGAGGTCGGTTTGGCTAGGTTGAGATCTGTGGTGCTAATTACGCTTAGCTCTCTGACCTTCGCTTTCCTGTGCCTTGATTTCCTCATCTGTAAAGTAGGAATGATAATGATAACTGAAGTTCGAGGGATTAAATGCAATAATGCAAATAAGGTGCCCAGAACCCCTGCCTGGCACATCAGAGTGGCTCCAGAAATGCAGGCTATTGTTCTCATTTTTCCTTCTGCTACTTACTCTGTCCCCTCCCACTGTCCTCCTGGGTGGCTGGAAAGATTATGTGAGCAGCAGGCTCCAAGCTTCTGTGGCCAGAGAATTGAGACTTTTTCTGGCCGCTCTTGGCAGTTAGAGCAATTCTGGTCACTGGTGTGTCTTGCCTTGGTGAGAGCCAAAGGAGCTTTTGAGGTCTGACTGCCCGACCCTGCCCTTGGCTCACTGTGCGTCTTCCCTCAGTGGCACACGTGCCCATCTTGTCCCTCTCAGAGGGTACCTGGCAGAGGGTGACATGGAGCATCCCCAGCTGGTGCTCTGGGCTTATACCTAGCAGTGTGGGAGTGCAGCGTTCAGTTATTCAGACTGATGAAGCGGCTTTTTGTGGGAGCTCGGAGGGTGTTTCTCGCCTTGTCTTAGGTGAGGAATGGGCCTTGGTCCCTGTAGCCATTGCTCAGTACCTTCAATTGAGGAAAAAGGGAACATGCTTCCATGGAGTGAGAAACTGCACAATCCCATTGCTCTGATGATTATAGTATTACACGTGTGGAACGGAGGCAGCTGAAAACGTGGATTAGGGAAGCAAACGTTATAAGGAAGCCTGGGGAGGCTTCGCATTGCTCCAGCCGTGGGGCTGGCTGGCTCTGGAGTACGGCCATTGACTGCAAACTCCGTCAGCGTATTTTTCAGCCAGAGTCACACATCTGGGCCCAGACCGTTGGTTTCACCATCTTAGTAAGTAGCAGTCCCAGCCACTAGGATTTTCATTGAGATCCAGAGACAAATGGGGTGGGAGTTAGGAAGTAGGAGGACTTAACAAAAACATCTTTTTTTTGTTTTTGTAATTACGAAAGTAATTTGAGTTCATTATCACTAAACCAAGCAATACAGAGTGTTTACTTTTTTTATAAGAATTTATTTGAGCCAAACTGACGACATGTGCTGGGGAGCAAGATCTCAGATGCTCCTCAGAGTGTTTAAAGTCCAAGGTCAGGTCCCTTCTCCCACTGCAGCCTCTCTCCCCGTGGGTAACCTGGCAGCCACTTTGGAACACAGACAGGTGTGTCTGTTCACATGCTTCCGCAAGCATGTGTGGTGTCACACTCTGCATATTGTTCTGTAACTTGCTTTAAAAAATTTTTTTCAGTTTGTGGACAAATGAGTATACAGAAGGTTTTCTTTTCTATTTTGGCTCATAGACTATCATATGGATATTACCCAAAATATTAGCCAGACCCCTGTTAACACTGAAAATAAGGAGATAGTGTGAAAGTTTGAATAAGGAGCCATTTGCATCTTCTCCATCAGGTGACTCTCCTTTCCCAGCCCTGTAGCAGTTGGGAGATGTTGTTTCTGGAGAGACTGAGCATGAGTTTTTGGACTTGGCCAGGCACCCAGTAAGGGAAGGCAGAAGCGAGGTGCCAACCAGAGGCAGGAGAATCAGACAGGGATCTAGACGGTACCGCAAGGCTCCAGACTTACTCTTCAGTTCAGTTCCAGGAATGGGGACGTGAGCTTGGAAGATCTTTCTTCGAAGGAACTGAGCTACTACAGAGAAAAGACCTATAGATACTACATTTGGTCACAAGCGAAGAAGCTCCCCGGCACCTCTATTACCCAAACTTTATTGAGAACGTAGTATATGTTCTAGTATACTATAAGTACTATTTTTCCCAAAAATACAAGGATGGTTCAACATCAGAAAACCGGTCATATCAATAGACTAAAGGAGGAAAAACCTGATATAAGTCGATATAGAAAAAGAATTTGGTAAGTTCAATACCATTTTATATTTTAGATTCTCAAAACAATGGTGAAAGGAACTTTCTTAATTTGACCCGTTAAATTAACAAAAGTCTGTAGAAAACATTACATTCAACCAAAGAAACTTTAACTTAGTGGCGGTCCTGATCACCAGGTTAAAGAGAGAAAAATTAAATGTAAGAATTGGAAGGGAAGAAACAACATTTCATTTTCACATGTTGTAATCAGATACGAGACGAATCTATGAAACCACATTGTATTTCCCTGTGCCAGCAATAATCAACAGGAATATAAGAAATAATAGCAGAAGAAACCATAAAGTTTCTGGTATTTAACTGAATCAAGAATATGTAGAACCTCTGTGGGAAATCCAAATAAATGGAAATAACATTCTGTATTCCTGCATGAGATGTAATGTTATAAAGATGATAATCTTCCTTTCACATTGATTTTTAAATTTAGTGCTATACCAGTAACAGTGGAGTAACAAATTACCCAAAAACATAATAGCTTAAAAGAGCAATAATTGTTCTCTCTCACAATTTTTGCAAACCAGTAATTTAGAAGTGGCCTCCCAAGCATTTTTGGCTTTTGGCCTCTCATGAGGTGGCAGTGGGCTGTGGATGGGACCATCTCAAAGGCTTTTTCACTCACGTGCCTGGTGCCTTTTCTGGGAAGACTCAAGCAGTTTTGGGGCCAGGACAGCTGGGGCTCTTTGGCCATCTCTATTTGCGTGCAAGCTTTCTGTATGATCGTCCCCGCGTGGTGCCGTCAGGGTAGCTGGACTTACATCTTGGCTCAGGGCTCCAGCCCTTGTCCCAAGAGAGAACCAGGTGGAAGCTCTTTTTTTTTAACCCAGTGTTGGAAGTCACGTGTTGTTACCTCTGCATATCATTGTTTGAGGCAGGTGCAATCGTCACTCTAGGTAGAAGGGAAGGGAACATAGACCCCATTTATTGATAGAGGGATGTTAATGCCACGTTGTAAAAAGAGCGTGTGGGATGAGACATATTGGCGCAACTATCTTTGGAAAATACAGTCTGCCACAAGTGCAATCCCATTCAGAATTCTAATTGGATTTTTTAAAAATAACTTTTATTCTTAAATGCATTTGAAGTAACAAAGAAGCATTTAGGAAGATGAGAAAACTAGATGTGTCCTCAGGATCAATCTAGTATGGAAGTTGCAAACATACACAAAAAATATGATGCCAGACTGACTACAATAAGTTCCATAGTCCTGGCAGAAGCAAACTCTGTGAGGCCGTGGGGCGGGGACCATCGGTTCGTCCCCTGCTGCAACGCGCTGGGACACGGCCGCTTCCTCTTCCTAGTTTTCACCCAGTTCCTTCTCTGCTCAGACCTTAGAATGATTCTGATTTGAGGGATATTTGGCCTTAGACCAAAAATATGTATCATCAGTTGGCCTTATAGAACTAAGGTCTGGGCGTGGCATTTGGTCGGTATGTTTCTTTTATTTCTCCTGATCAGGAGCTCTGTGTGCGTGTGTGACTCTGACTTCTTGTAAAGATGGGGACCAATGGATTCATAGAATGTCCCTGTTCTGGATTTGTCGGATTGTTTCCTCAGGTCATTTAACCTGTTCATCTATCCCATTCCCTTATATTTCTTTATGAACCGAAAGCTAGGTCTAAAGGCTTGATTAGTTTCAGTTTAAACATTTTTGCCAAGAATACAGGTGTTGCTGCATACTTCATATGGTATCATGTAAAGAGACGCAGTAATTAATTTTAGATTTTTTCCACTATTAGTTCTGTTACGTTTGATTATTTGGTCAAGATGGTGACTGCCAGCTCTTTCCCTTGTAAAAGTGCATTGTCCCCCTTTGTAGTTAGCAAGTTACTTAGGAGGTGAGTCATGGATGACTTGCAAATATCTGTTCTCCAAAAACCAAATTATTTTAGCATTCTCATGATAAAAATCTAATGGTTTTAATATCCAGCGATGATCCTTATCTGAATCAATTCTTTCTTTGGTGGGGTCACTTCAAAATTATTAATGTGTATAATTATGTGCTGCTGCCTTAGACATTAATGGGGGTATTGCATGACGTCACCTTTCTTAAGTCTGGAACAATCTGAATTTCAAACTTCTCTGGCCCCAAGGTTTGCAGATAAAGGATTCTAAACAAGTAGGAAAAAATGCAGAGGTTGGCTCCATAGTATAGTGGTTAGTACGTCTGCTTTACATGCAGAAGGTCCTGGGTCCGAGCCCCAGGTGGAGCTACGAACCATACCCCAGGGGACCAGGCCCGGGGTTGCGCCAGGAGTGTGTGGGAGGAGACGCCCTCTACCTTCAGAGATCCAGTTCTTAAGGGAGACCGGCAACCCCGGAGGTCAGGGGGAAGTCCGGGGGGGGGGGAGGGGGTGCGAGGCAGGGAGAGATTAAAGAGGAGGGAAAAAATGCAGAATACCTTTGCGTCACAGGAGTAGGGAAGGACTTTCCAAAGCACAAATAAGGCAGAAACACAGGTGATATTTAAAGCCTCGAGGGGATGTCGAGAGAGAAATGTAAAGGGTCAGGACTGAGCCTTGAGGCCACATCACTATAAAGTGTTCAGAAGAAGGAGGAGAAGGAAACAGAAAAGGAGACGAAAGAGCAGCCAGTGGGATGACAGGAAAGGCGAGAGCGAGTACAGTGCAGGAGCCAAGTGAAGAAAGGAGGTCAGAGGGAAGGGAGCGGTGACCTGACCTGTACCCTGCGCGACGGCAGCTCGATGCCGCCAAGTCTGACCGTTAATTTAGCGGCGCGGGAGCCGGCGGTGCCCTTGGTGAGCAGTTTCGAGGGAGCAGCAGAGGCCGAAGTCTGGCTGGAGTGAGCTGAGGGCGCAAGGGAAGAGAGGCATGAGCGAGTACAGCCTGTTGGAAGCATTGCAGTGTAAAGCGACGGAAAGAAACGGGGCGAGAGCTGTCAGGGAAGGCAGCGTCGAGAGAAGGCAGTTTTTCTAAAATTGGAGAAATTTCAGCATGTTCGTTTACTGATGGAAATGATTCAATACAGAGCAAAAGAGTCACACAGCCAAAAGGACAGTCCACATTTCGCAAGCACACCCGTAATCCAGGGGATGCACAGAAAGTACGTAGATGGAAATGGTTGCTTCGGGAGGAAAAGGTGCTCAGGGAGGAGAATGGAGTGACCAGGGGTACGAGGGGAAACAAGAGGAAGGCCTTGCCCGGACCAGCGTGCCTGGACTGCGGAACGTGATTAAATCAGCCCTTGCAACCAGAAGAGAAAAACGGGGAGTCAGGGAGGGGAGCAGCCTGATGTCTCTGACATCTTGCAGTAAAACCACCAGTAAATCGGCCCCACCCACAGACATGTGAGGGTAGAACAAAGTCATTGGCAAGGTTTCAAAAACTTACCTTTCCCAGAAGGTTGCTCGAGGATGTGCTCACTCCCAATGCGGGAATAAACCAAGAGAGAGGAAAATCTAGAATCTAGGAAAGAGGATCTCGCCGAGGAGGTAATCTGTGTGCTTCGTAGAGCTTTCCATTTTCCTTTGCGTGCTTCTATAGTAGTGGTAACGTAGCTGCACCCTAACTAAGCAGCTTTACGTTGTGAAATGTTCCCAAAGGAATGAAACCAGACAAATGCCTGCCAGAGGTGCCCAGATGCTGCCAAGAGGCTCTGGTAGCTTCTACTACTACAAAACTGGAGACAACCGAAATGTCTATCTGTAGGACATTAGCTAAATGAATTATACCCCTGTACAGTGGGGTGCTCTGTAAGCATTTCTTAAATGAGGTGAGAGAGATTACATTATTTCATGGAAAGAAAATGTATTTTTCAATGGAAGAAATGCAGATTTTAAAATAGTGTAGAATTGTATAAAGGCAGGAAGTTTCAACATGTAAATATTCTAGTTCAGAAATATATTTTAAAAATAAAACCCTTTTCTACACTGGGGAAAGGGGTGTCGCATAAAACAGGCCTCAGAGGTTAGAGCCGGATGCCGGCGTGCCCCGAGTGCAGTCCCCTGGGAGAGCCTTGAGCTGGAGGAGGATGGCGGTTAGAATTGGTGAACATTTTGTAATGTGCTGAAGTAATAGGGCGGGGAAAACCCCAAGCATTACGCCATCTTCAGCAGTGGAAAGAAGATGCCCTGCCAGGTCAGGGGGACGGGGGTGTCTCAGTCTGTGTGGGGAGCAGCTGCTCTGGGGTGACAAGTCCCTTTCTCAGGAGGCCTAGTGGGTTCTTATCTATACCCACTGTTCCCTTTTCACAGATTGACTAGTGGATTGGTTTTGCCTATTAAAGCCAAACTCAAACACTTCTCAGGCCAAAAAGTTAAAGACCCAGTGATCTAGTTTGGAGTGTGATCTCTGGAAGAATAGCTCCCAGGTGTGTGTGAGGACTTTCCAACATCAGGTACACGCCCAGTGAGGCCAAGGCTGCTTCTGAGGTCTGGAGTCTGTGCAGTGTGAACTTCTGCGTCTCTAGCCAGGTGTCCCACTCCCTCCAGGGGGTGAAATGTAATCTCCCTAATCCAAGCTTAAAGTTTGACCCTGGGGGTCGGGGCTGGAATACACACTTCCCTTTTCACCCTACATCTGTTTCCTCGCTCGTCTGAGCCTTTCTTCTCTCCTGCAAATGGACCTAAAGCTACCTCGCCACGTTATTCCGTTATTCCGGTTGCACCCACAAATGTTGGGGGCCACTCCCTCCTCCCAGGCTTCATTCGGCAAATGGATGGAATCAGGCAGATGCCTGAGAACCGATGGGGCAGAAGTGAGGAAAATGGTACTTTCTGCTGCATTTTAGCCAGTGGGGTGAACAGTGTTGACTGGTTCATCATTTTAAAGATCTTAGTTAACTTTCGCCAAGTCAGGAGATAGTCTTTTAGTAACACTATGTCCTTTCCAGAAGGAAGAGAAATAAAAAGGAACGAAGGAGGGTGGCGGAACGTCGCTTTGCAGATAGATGTCTCTAGTTTGGGAACCTCATTTGTTTTGTTTTGTTTTTTGCTTTTTTGCTCTGGGTCCCAGGGAGATGCACTGTAAATATTTTTCTTAGCTGCTCCCTATTACTTCCAGTAACCAGCACATTTGCTCCTGTGTCTGAGTGTGGTCCCTTAGCTACTGTTTCCCCTCGTGGCTCTGACTTGGATCCTTATACGTGCTCCTGGAGTGGACTTACCTGTATCCATGCCTTAAAAACACAGCGGTTTCTAGCCTCATTCTTATCTCTAGTCCAGATCTTCCCCCAGGCCTCAGCTCCTTACACCAGACACACCAGACATCTCCACCTGCATGTCTCTCAGATTCCTCAAACTTGACATGTCTAAAATTGAACCATTATCTTTATTCCTGCCCCCTTTCTGTAACCCGTGCTCCTTCTAGGAATTCGTATGTCCATGAAAACCATTATTTATGTCGTCTCTGAAGCCAGAAATTTGAACATCATCGACTTCTTCTGCACCTGTTCCTCTGGCTTCTACGATGACAAATCCAAGAGATTGAACACTTTACAGATCTTTTTAAACCATATACTTTCCTGCCAGGGTTGGGCACAAAGTATAAAACAATGCCCCGTGAAACCACAGTAATCAAGATAAATCATTGTTCAGAGTCGGGTCATCCAGATGTCCTTTCTGGATTCCGAGTCCACCAGTTGGCCCATTGGGCAGCTAGTACAGAGGCCCCAAAAGCATAGGGTACCTCGATGTTTGCCAGGGGTTGGCTGGGCAGCGGGGTAACGCTGCTCAGGCCTGCTTCTCTGTTTGTTCTTGTACTCGGCCTACATAACAATACGCCAAAACTAGGAGGCCTGAAACAATGATTTATTACCTGTGGTTTAGGTATTTGCATAGGGAACAGCTGGAGCAGCTTGTGTCTGCCTCATGATATTTGGGGCCTCAGCTAGAAAAATGGAAGGCCGGGCACTGTGTCTTTTGATGGCCCGTTTCCTCACATGTCTGGCCAAGACCTCAGCTAGGGCTGTCAGCCAGGACACTGACGTGTGTGGCCTCTCCATGTGGTCTGGGGCTTCCTCACCACGTGGTGGCTGGGTTGCAAGGGTGAGGGTTCTGAGAAAGAGCTAGGCAGCAGCCGTATCTTTCATATGACAGCCTCACGAGTCGGAGCATTTTGCCCGCACTCGGTGAGTCAGAACAGTCAGTCCCAAGCACACCCAGGTTCGAGGGGAGGGGACACGGACCCCAGCGCTTGGTGAAGAGCAGCGAGGCCCTCGAAGTGCGTGCAGGATTGGGAGCAGTCCTAGGCCGTTTTCGGTAAACGTAGTCTGCGGCGCCGTTAAGCCGGGGATGGGCGTTCGCCTGTCCAGCCACACCGACACTCTCTTTAGTTCTTTGCAAGAACAGTTTCTCTTCACTCCAAGACCCTTGCAGGTGCTCCTGGGAACCCTTCTCTCCTCTTCTTTGCTCTGCCCGCCCGTTCCTCCACTCTAGCTGCGAGCTAGCTCTCGCTTATCCTTCCGCCTCAGTTTGGCCGTCCCTTCTCACAGGCAGCCTTTAGCTCACTGCCGCCTCAACCCTGGCCCCAAAATCTCCACGAAGGCTCCACTCCCGTTTCCATTTGGCACTGTGTCCCGTCCCTGTCCTAACAGTGTGTACGAGGTTGTGCGTATGCCTGTGTACTTGTGTGTATCCCCCATCAGAGTTTAAGCTCCATGAAAGAGCTCATTCTGCGTTGTATGATCACCAGTGCCTGGCACTTAGTGACCCTCAGTAAGATGGAGAAAATGGATTCAGCCTTCGGTGTCTACCCACCGGAGACAGTGACGTATACACAAAATTGAACATCAACACACGTTTAATACACGGGATTAGCAATGTCGTAGAACACACAAGTATTAGAGCAGGGAACAATTTTAGGTTTAGATCGTCCCTTCAAACGCCCTCCTTTCGCAGGTAAGAAATGTAAATAGAGCCATGATGCGAGTCACGCAGCTGGAAGCAGGTGCCTCCAGGACCAGCAGTCCCAGGCCCGCACTGGGAGGGGAGGTGTTGCTGTGGGCGGCTCTTCACCCGAGCCCCTTCACCCACCTTCGCCTCTGAGTTGCAGGGACTGTGTTGATCCGGTGATGAAGCCCAGACTCGGCCATTCCCCACGCCCTCCCCGTGTGTCAGCAGCAAGGCGTGAGGCACCCTCTCTCAACCCCCTGCTTTCTCCCTCCCAGGTCCTGGACCATTCGTCAGCCACTTAGCTGGCTGGGTGAAAGAAAGCATTAAACAGAAATGAGGCCAGACTTTTCACAAGCATCGATCATTTGCTGGCTTTTATTAAAAGTGAGCTTTTTCCTTTTTTTTTTTTTTCATTTTAGACCTCATTCTGGCATAGAGGGTTGAGTCAATATTGTTCCTCAGTTTGTGGCATATCATGATTGGTCTGAGCAAAGTCGTTCTTGTTTTTATTCATTTGTACATTGATTTGTTCCCTTTTCTTCCTGTTCCCCATTCCCCTCCCCTCCCCAGCCAACCATGTCAATGCACTCCCTGTGAATGGTTGCTTGCGTGCATATGTGGAGTTTTTGTTGGTGGATTTTATTTCATCATGTGCACATGTTTTTAACTTAAGTAAATGGCTTGGTGCCACAGATATCTTGGTTTATTTTTTTAACTCAACACGGTGTTCAGATCTATCCTGCGTGTACGTCTTAGTCCATTGCTGCTGCCTGCTGCATACTGCTTCACAGTATACGTGCTCTGCGTGGTATGGACCCATTCCCCATTCATCATCTGACCGCCGGCTGCTCACTGCTACCTGACCCGGGGCTGTGGCCCATCCTGTGCTACCTTCTGATTAGCCTATGGGAGAATTTCTCTGGGATCCGTATCCAGAAGTGGACGTGCCGGATCATAGACCAGTAAACTCTCTAGAGTCATCCCTTCTGGGGAATCAGGAGAGGCGGTCGTTGGCCGTTTCTCTGCCTATTTCCTCCCCCGAATGCTGAGAAGGTAGGATGCTGGCATCGCCCCAGCTTTTTAGCCTGGTCCTGGAATCTTGCAGTGATGCCCTCCAGCGAGCAAGGACAGAAGTTGGGGTTTTTTTTATTCTCCTGTGGGCATATTCGAAATTTAAGTTGAATTGTTCAGACTCACTCTGCTCTTCTGCATCCGCTATAAAATGAGTCGCAGCTGCCAAGGTCTGGCCTGGTGTCCTGCTGTTGGCGACTGTTTCTAGACCTTCCGTGTGGAGGTGTAGTGCACGAGGCCGTCCAGTGCAGTCGGGCTGGCATAAACACAGCTTCGGCTTCTCCAGACGCGTGCCAGCCCCCTCGGTGAGCCGGGGTCATGTCGCCGGCCACAGGCTGGGTGTGGAGGGCCCACATACAAGCAGATAGCACAGAGCCTACCCAGAGTCCATTCTGCTCCCCTTTCCTGGCTCCCTACTCATGAGACACGAAAGCCCCCAGCAAGACTGTTGGGAGGAGTGAGCACAGTGCTTCATGAATTGGTGTCTAAAGGGTGTTGATCTGTGTTAAAACCTTCGGTATCACATTGTGAAATATTTATAGATGGACTTATGTTTGGAATTTGTTTCAAAGTAATCCAGGCACAGGGGAGAGCAGGTAGGGGTAACGATTGGGTGAACGTACCATCTGACTGAAAGAAGGGGCTACTAATTACACCAGGACAACAAGCTTAAACTGAGATTGTCTAGGCAGACTAATACATTGACACCCTAGGGGCTAATGAGACAGAATTGACCCTGAGTTGACCATTGTTGAAGCTGAGTGATGGGTAAACTAGGGGCTCATTTTATGCTATTTTTCTATTTGAAAATTTCTGTAATAAAAATGTGTCTATCAGACCATTGAAGCATTCAGATGTCCCCACTGTCCAGGATATGGCTGTTGCGTCCAGGGGCAGCCCCTGCCTGTGGTAGAAAGCCCAGGACACCCAGTACTGCTCTTCCACTACCTCGGGGCACTTCCCGGTTGGAGGAGGGTGGGGAGGCATAGGTGGAGAGGCCCTGCCTGCTCTACTAGTCCGTGGAAGGAATGAGAAGCCAGAGGGCATTCTAGCTCAACATGGTTTGATCTAGCCTGGGGGCAGGGCTCACCTTTTTCTTGCCCCCAGGACTTTTAAGGCCTGCCCAGGTGTTAACCGAAGCAGATTCCTTCGCACCTGCCACACACCACATCGCTGGTGGCGGGTGCCTGCAGTCTGTGCACGTGCACGAGTGATAATTATCTGCGCCGCACCCCTCATCAGAACCACAGGTCGGGCAGGAAGCAACATGACCACAGCGGGCTTTTAACCGACATTCTGTCCCACACACACTGTGCTGTTCTGCGTAACCCTCGCTGCGGTATGGCACTTGCTGGCGCCCCGAGTGGCAGAAGGAAACGGGCTCAAACGACAGTCTCACGTACCCTTAATTCGTTATCTCTTTGCAGTTGGACAGCTGGACCTCTTTCACACAGCTCCACGGAGTGTGATACTTATTCATCCAACAGATATTTACAAGGGCCTAGCATATGCCCTGCTCTGGGGACATAGCAGTAAAAGAAAAAGACCGCCTTCTGGGAGCTTATGTTGTAACAGGGGTGACAGACAGCAGGTGCAGTGGTGGTGAGTGCGAAATAAAGCACATTGGGTGGTGGCAGGTGGATCAAGAGTGATGGCTGTTTCAGGTGGGTTGTCTAAGGAAGTGAGAGGGAACCAGCAGATGTGGGAGAGGGGCATAACGGGGGACCGAAAAACAAGTGCAGTAATGTGGGAGGGCAGGTGGCGGAGAAGGAGGGCCACCTTTCCCAAATGCTGCGGATCGTTGGAGAATTGACTTTAGGATACGACTGTGTGCGGAGGTCATTGGTAACCTTGGAAAAGAATTGGGGGATTGGAGTCGTTCAGGAGGGAACAGATGGAGAGGAAGTGAAGAAGGCCATTGCCGACACCTCTGCAAAGCGCTCTGTATTGTCCATGGGACGGTTGTTGAAGGTGTGGGTGGGGCTGAGAGTGTTGTGTAAGGTGGGGGCTCGCACACATACGCTCACTCGCTAGAAAAGGAAAATGTGTTTAATGGAACCTGTAAACGGTCCTCTGGTGTGCTTTAACAAGTATTAATGACCCTGGTCGTGAGGTAGATCCCTGGGGGACCAATTCAGCCTTCTTTTTTCCCTTGAAGTACCCTCTTCTCCATACCGAGAGTAAGTCACAAATATTTGGACCGTTTGCAAAACATCTGTTAATAACACGCTCCGTTCTTCTGGCTATAATCTTTCTCTTGTGTTATACGAATGGTTCTGCATTTTGAGGTTATCAACTCGAACCCTTTTGACAGTCTGAATCTCTGGATCCATTCCTCAGGAGAGCATACCTGTCACAGAACCTGGCGTGTTATTTCCGGATGGATCCTCTGACATCCATTGCAGGAACATGCAGGTCTAGAAGCTGCATGTCAGATGCATTCACTAGATAGACAGTCACTTACGGCTGTGATAATAGTGAAGGAAATGAGAGCTCCGTGGCTCTGTTTCCTCTCTTATCCCTGATAGATAGATCATCAGTTCCTCGAGGACAGAAATTGTATTTAATGTTTTCCCATGTTTCTTTACCAGTTAATAACTAGAATAAAAATGAATGGACAGAGAGACTGACTCACTTGGTTGCTCATCTTACTTGAGTGTGGCAGAACAGCTGTACAGTTTTTAGTGGTGCCCCAAGAGAGGACGCCATACTCCAGTGATTTTTAGTAGAGCCAGGGAACCCCTGCTACTTCCCTCTCTTAAAAGTTGGTCCTATAGGTGAATAATCACATCTCCCATAACATTTCGTGTTGGTTTTCTGTTATTGCTCTAACAAATTATCATGAATTTGACAACACAGATTTTCTTCTCTTACATTTTTGGAAGTGAAAAGTGAAATGGTCTGACTGGGCTAAAATCAGCGTGTTGGCAGGATTGAATTTCTCCTGGAGGTTCTAGAGGAGAACCCACTCCCTTGCCTTTTCCAGCTTTTAAGAACTGCCCGCTTTCCTTAGCTCCCGGCCCTTCCTTGCATCTTCGCAGTCAACAGCGCAGCATCTTCAAAGCCGAAAACGTAGCATCTGCAAATCTTTCTCTGACATCTGCATCCCTGACGCTCCTGTGTCCTCTTCCCCTTATAAGGAGTCTTGTGATTACGCTGGGTCCACCTGGATCATCTCCCATTGCAGCCTCTTCTTTTCTTCTTCCATAGAAGGTAACATTTGCAGGTTCCAGGGGTTAAGATGTGAACTCCTTGGGGAACCGCTATTCTGCCTACCACACATTTGTGTAGCTGTTTACACATATGTTTTCATTTAGTGGTTAGGTTGCTAAAATGATTCCCGTTTTACAGATGAGAAAATGCACGCTCAAGAAGATTAGGTGACTTGCCCTAGGCCACATACCTTACGACCTGAATGCTTGAATTCTGAATCAAGATCCGCATTTCATTCTATTTTGGCTTCTTATTTTTTAATTCTCTTTCATGGACTTCGATGAGTGATTTTGTCAATATTTAGGTTCCCGATGCCAGTATTCTGGGAGGTTGGATGTGCTGACTTGAAATGAGGGAATGTCACATCAACGTAAAAATGGTCGATGCAAAATATCAAAGCGAAGAAAGAATTCCCAGTCTATGCGGCCTCCGCATTTCCTAAGCATTTACGTTTGTAAGGTCCAGGCCAGAGACTGCTCCCTGGCTTAAGGTTTTGTCCACTGACATACTTGATTTTAATGTTACAGCATATCACAAATCTTTCGCTTGCCAGCCAGCCGGATTACTTATCATTAGGAGAGTCCTGGTTTCTTAGCCTTGGAGCCATTCTCATGAATAAAGATTCGTGAAGTCTTGCCGTCCGTGTTCCTGCTACCATGCTGGAGTAGCTTCCTCTCGCTCCTGCGCGTCTCTCTCTTCCATTTTTGTCTACCAGACTCGAAATATTCTGAACCAGAAGTGACGAAAACCAGTAAAATAGCACACTCTCCGTGCCTTGATGGGGGTCAGTCACTATTTCAGGGAGCTGAGAATCGATGATCCTTCTTGCTTATGCTTTGTGTCCGGCGTGTCTCTGGGAAGTCCTTTTTTAACTCCTTGGTCAGGGCCTGTGGTCAGTGACAGGGTCTTTCAGTCTCTTTCCCTGTGGTACTCAGCTAGCTGTGGGTGACAGAAAAGCAAGCACGGAGGCCTTCTCTCACTCTGAGGACCTTTGACGGGCCCGATCACTCTACTGCTGGTGAGCTTGCAAAACAGCCCCCTTATACTCTTTTGGCTTCTTCCTCTTTAGACATCATTGCAAAGCACAGTCGTGGGCGGCAGGCCCGCGTCCTCTGAGTTTTGCCTCCATCTCCCGTGTTGGAGGTACTGCTGAGCGGAGCGTGCCCTGCCGACCGAGAAGGGGCCAGGTCTAGGCCAGGCAAGAAGCCAGCCTGCATTCATTCTGCCAAATAGCCAGGCTCAGCCTGCTGTGTCGCTGCATGCCAGGGCCCAAGCCGGAGCTGATAGTTTTTACGAAGTGAATACGGCAGCCCATGCTCTGCCTCCTGAGATTATATTGGGATCTTCCAGTGACATGAAGGCCGGGGTCGTCGGCATCAGTAAATGCAGGTTCCACAGTGCCAGGCAAGTGGTGTTTTTCAGTGTGTGCAGTCACTTAAATTTGAGCGTCATGTCCATTTCCTTGGTGAGTTAGATGCTGGCCGAACCTGATCTAGCAGTGTGTTCAAGCATTTTTCTTCTTGTCAGTGAAAAATCCCTGTCAGCCATATGGACATTGGGGTGGACAGTGCCTTAAGGAACTCAGGAATAAACTGATTTTATTAGTTTAGCTTTTAAGCCTCCAGCCCCACCTATAAACACATACACATACACACACCATAAAAAAAGCAAACTCAGTTAAAGGTTGGAATTTTTAAGTATAACAATAAAGACCCCATGTCTTAGGAAGGAGTGGATATTCTAGGGAAGAAGCAGGCAGCAATAGGGTGGGTCCAGGGAGTCCTGTTCCCCTAGGAAAGTCTGCTGAGGCCACCTGCAGAGTGAGACCAGACCTGCATGGCTGGCATCCTTCTCAGACAGCAGCCCTCCCTGGAACTGGATGAAGTGGGGCTCCCTTCTTTTGCTAATGTGGCAGTCCACAAATCCTTTGGGGGTAGTAACTGCAGTTTTTGCCTAACGACCAGATTTTATCGTCCTTTTGTCATTTTTCGAGGAGAGGTGGTCCTTGGCCTCACTCCTTGCTGTTGAGTTTGTGAGAAAAGGGCTGGGGAACTCTACCTTCTTCTAAGAGTGTTCTCTGGCTTTGCCCAAACACTGGGAAGCCCACTCCAGCAGCGGCCGTGAGTATCAGGTCCAAGGGGCATATAGGTGGTGAGACGTGTCGGGTATTGGAGTGAAGGTAAGACAGCCATTGAGAGAAAAGGAAAAGCATGGTATTTAGCTAAGTAACTAGGCATTTCCTGGCCAGATATGTCTATCCCATTGACTAGCTTGTAGGTAATCCCTAATATCTATGAATTTAAATAAATTCTGGCTCAACCCTTTGGATACTAGACAATCTTCCTCTTTGAACAGATGGTCCATCCTTTAAATAAGATATCTCCAAAGTAAAAGCCAAATGTTTATCTGGAGACTACATCTACACTTTTTGAGCCATAATTGGATGCCCCTAAACTTGCCCACGCATGGTAGCCAGGATAATTCGACAGTCGTCTTTCCTGGCCAGTGGTTGGGGACATGCTCACACCCCGAGGCTCTCGTCTTTTTTGTATTTGTACCACCAGCTCAGGCTCTGGTCATGAGACAGTCATGTTCCTACTCCTCCCTCTCCCACTCATCCCCCCACCCCCAAACAATCCTTCCCGGGCTTCTCTCTGGAAGAAATGGGTTAGAGGGTCAGAGGAACAGGACAGTTAGCAGCTGTCGTCCCTGCTCCTGGCGAATGCTCTCCCCAGCGTTCACATGGCCGGAATGCTGCTGTTGGGCTCCCCCGCCAGGCTCGCAGCGTGGACTTGCTCTGGCGGGGCGGGTGGGGTGTCACCAGGCACCCTGCGGATCTTCCCTTCGTTCCCACTGTAGATATCTTCATTGAGCCTGTCCTCATTCAGTCTCTCCATACGAAATAGCCATATGTGCATTTTTTCATACAGTTATTGATTCTAAGGCCAGATACATGTCACAGTTTAGCACTTCCAGAATCAGGATGTGTCACATCATCACGTCTCATCACATACAATTGGCAGCTCCTTTTCTTCTCTCACTCAGAGGTTCATAATGGTGCCTCTTAAAATTGATGGCATCTTAGAGTTCACAAAGTACATTATGTAGGGTCAGCTCATTTTTCACTTCTTTGCTTGAAGAATTTGTCATTTTCCTCACTGGCAGATTTACCAACAACCCTTAGTCTACTTGAGTCGTACTTATCATGGTCAAATGGCCACCCCACATCTCCCACGCTTTGCTCTTGCACAGTATCCTCACACATCCATCTTTGGGCTTTAGGACTATACTTACAGTAGGCAGGGCACTGTGCAGATATTGCTCAGTAGCTTGTACAAGGCCACCTGGCTTGTGATTGGGAGGGCCTGTTTCATCGAACTCCTAATGTAATTGATCTTCTTTCTTCCAAACCGGTCAGCCTAGAATCCAGAAACAGCAAAAATATGTTGGAGGTGGAATATACCGTGCTTCGAGTAGAGAATGGAGATCACAGCTGAGAGAATCTTTATAGTAGGTAAAAACTGGGAATCCAGACACTCACAGGGGAAAAAAAAAAGCTAAAGAAAATAGCTAAGCACAACATATTATCACTATAGAATATATAGACATTGAAAATGACAGGTATGTGGATTGTTGTTGATACAGTATATAAAAAACAAAACAAAACAGAAGAATATGAATATCCAGGCAGAGAGGAATCTGGGAAGGTAGTGGCAGGAATGCATGTCTCCTCTCTTTTATCCCTTCCAATGCCAACCATTTATCTCGTTTAGCCAAGCAGGGGAGGTGGGCTCTCAGGGCCCAGGATGAGTTAGCAAGGCTGAGCTCCTGAAAACATGTTCAGACAGAAGTTCTGGAAAAATAGATATGAAACCTGGAAGATGGAACTAGGACACTCGTACAAGAAGTAAGAGTCCTCAAAGGGAGAAAAGATACTGGAAGGGTGTGTCGGTCAAGACAGGCTAGAACGAGGTTCTAATGTAATTAAAACAACAACAACAACAACAACAACAAACCAACCAGTCCCATAAGCTCAGCAGTTTACTCAACAGGTTTGTTTTCCCCCACGCTGCTATATCCACTGCAGATCAAGAGTGGGGGGTTCTGCCCGTTTTTGTTACTCAGGAACCCAAGGTGACAGGCTCCAATCTCACTGTGGCAGTGCAGGTAACGTGATGAATCATGAACTAGTGCTCGAAGTCTGCCTGGAAGTGCATATGTTCTGCTCACATTTCTTTTCACTGGCCAAAGCAAATCACAAACCCACCTTCAACTTCAAAGGGAGCCGGCAAGTGCAGTCCTACTATATGGCTGGAAGGAGGAAAGACAGAAACATTTGATGCATGGTACTCATGACTTAGCATTAGGGGAAATAACAGAGACACATCTAAGCGTATTTCTCAACTCAAAGGATGAAGAGAAAAATGTTTCAGGCTTTTAGGGCAAGTAAAGGAGAAAGAATCAGACTGGCATCAGACTTTCTATTTGTAGCACCAAGTAGCTAGAAGGTGGTAGAATTTTATCTATAGACCGCTGAGGGGAAAAAAGCATAGTACTGGAAGTCCCAGAGCAATTAGACAAGAAAAAGCAATAAAACACATTCATTCCGTTGATGGACAGTTGAGTCGTTCCAGTTTTTGTTTGTTATGAATAAAGCTGCAATGAACATTCTTATAAATGTCTGTTTGTGGAAAGCATTTTCGTTTCTTTCGAGTAAATATTTAGATGAAGAATCGCTTGGGTTAGGCTGAGTGTATATCTTATTTTATAAGGAACTACCCGACCTTTTCTCAAAGTGACTGTGTCGTTTTATATTCCCTCCAACAATATGAGAGTTCTAGTTGCTCCACACTCTCACCATTTGATGTTGTCAGCGTTTTGTTGTTTGGCATTTTTATAAACAGTTGTATTAGGGTTCTCCA
>NW_024349224.1:9350123-9409339 GCF_902729225.1 Pteropus medius | reverse complement strand
GTGCAGTCAAGGAGGCTGAGAAGTCCTATGATCTATGGAGGACCCAGGAAAGTGCATCATCACCTTCAGTTCCAGTCTGAGTGCGAAGGCTTGAGAACCAGGAGAACTGGTGGTTTTAAGTCCCAGTCTAGGGGCGGGAGAAGACCATTGTCCCAGCTTAGGCTTTTTATTCTGTTCAGGTTTTCAGTGGATTGAATGATGCCCTCCCTAGTCTGCTTTACAAAATCTCCCAATTCACTTCTTAATCTCATACAGAAACACTCTCCCAGACGCATCCGGAAATAAAGTTTCATGACATATCTAGACACCCCATGACCCAGTCCAGTTGACGCATTAAGTTAACCATCACAACAGATAGGTTAAGAAAAACATACACGCACGCATTTAATAAATCACTTTTAAGCGTCAGTGCGACTCTGCTGGCTCCTGGGAAACAGGTGAGCCCAAGGCCCTAGAACAAAAGTCTGGAGCCTGAGTCCATGAAAACAGTGTTGAAAGTGGCAGAAATCAGAATTCCTGAGGCCTTTCCCTAGTCCAGAACGTTCTCCAGGAGAGACCAGCCCACACCACAGCACGTCATAGACTGTGCAGAGCTTTTCAGTTATTTCTTAGATAAGTGTAGGGGAGGAGAGAATGATACTCAGAGCCTCTGCTCTTGGGGACACATCTCTGCAGTAAAAGAAAGCCATCCGACGTCACTCCTTGCTCTTCCATTTGTGATAAATCCCACCGAATCAAATTCGTGTAGTCAGTCCGCATCTTACAGACATTAAGCACCACCGGGACGTAAGAGAGAAAGACCAGGCTAGGAAGCAGGAACCGGACAGTCGAGACGCATCGGTGGGCAGTGGTGCTCCCTGAGCCCCCAGGTGAGAGGAGTCCACCTCCACCCCTCCTCCCTGGGACAGGAGGTCCTCCCTAGATGGCAGGGCTTCATTTTCCCCGGTGGATTCTTTTGATTCTTCTCCGTTTAGGTGATCCCAGAGACAGGCAGAACTGGGGCAGCGTTAAAATAGCGCATCAGCATAGGAGGGAGGGTCAGGGAGGGAACTGGGGCAACGTGCAGAGCACAGGTCCCAGGAAATCAGGTCTTAAAGGAGAAGTTTGCAGTTTTGGAAAATGAGAAGTACACGGTCCCCAGAGCCCAAAAACTTTGATTTATATCAAAGATCGGGAGGCTTATTGTAACTTGAGCTGGTTGCCTCTGTCCTTCGCTTTCCCTGTCAGTCAAATAGAATGGCCTAGGTGAAGTTTGAGGGGTCCAAATAACCCAACCCAGGATGATGCTTGATGCACATGACTGTGCCGGTTCCTGTGGTCGCTGTTGGTTTACCTGCCGGTGGGCTTACCCTTTAACTTGCAGTGCAAGGGGTCGAATTAATTGTTTGGTGGTACTGGGAAAACACCTCAAAACAGGTATTGTTCTGTTCCGGGTGGCTAAGTATAGGCTTGTCATCTCTCAGGAGCTCTGGTCCCTGGTCTCTAGTCCAGCTGAGATTCCCCACTGAGGGAGGACACTATTGAAAGACAAGAAGCAGCTGGGCTCTGGCTGATCAAACTGTCCTTGGCTCTTGTGGTTGTATAACCTTTAGCTGGTCTGATGGCAAGAGAAAGAAAGGAAATGAAGTCGAGAGACGACTCCTCTTGATTGGGGGTGGAGGGATCCTGTGGCAGCATTTGCTTGGTAGAGTCCACCCAGCGCTGAATCGGACGATTACAAATTCCCCCTCGTGCCCCGTCAGTCATTCCTCCCTCATTTTGAGAGATTGACAGGAAAGGACTGGGAGCCTGGTAAGTTTCCTGCCTGTGTCACAATCTGGTGGGAGCAGACGATGGCTAAACCGGTAAACCGGTTTGAGACTTGGTTCACTCCCTTCGCTCTCGGTGGCAAATAGTAGACTGGCTCTGAAAGGGAACTAGATGGAAGAGAGAAAGGCAGCTGGGTGGCCTTACCGTCTGCTTACCTGGCTTCTGGGGCAGTGGACAGAGTCTAGTCTCAGATGTAGTTGGCGGAGGTGGAGGTCTCCTGGAGACTCTACCCGTCTCTTTCTCATGAAGGGAAATCAGACATCTCTATACGTGCTTCCTGAGTGCTGATGAAGGTTGGTCTCACGAATAACAAAAGCATGTCAATTGGATGACATTGCAGACCTTTGGTTTAGCTTTCTTTGCAGGGCTGATTTTAATTTGATTTGGACATTTTTTTTTTTTTTCAAAATGGCATCCAAATTTCCTAGCTATCTTAACCTTTACATAGCTCATAAAGATCACAGTATTTATCATTCTGTAGGGCTGTTGGTGCTAAATGGTGACTGGGCAATTATGAGAAAAGATTGGGGCGGTCGAGTGGTAAAATCCATCTTGATCACTGGATGACCTTTCAGGAAAGAAGGTGGGAAAGACATTCATTTTTTTTCCCCTTAGCTCTCCATACTTTTCCATCCCTCTTACCTTTTGCCTTTTAATTTCCATTTGAAAAGTAATTTGCAAACTCAGCGTCTTACAACCGGTGCTATAGGCTCATGTGCCAAGTGGGAAGCAAACTCTGTCCTTCCATGTTAACAGAATTCCCCGAAAAAAAAAAAAATTCATTATTTCAGTTTACGGAATTATCCAGGACCATGGGTACTTCAGGAGAAATCGAGACAATGTGGAAGATTTGAAGTTAGTGTTAGCGATACCTCTGTCTGTAGCATTTATGTTGTTTCTGCCATGTAGCTTCTTTACTAGTCACGCAGTTCGGCAAGTGAGGTGCATACTGTGCAGTCAGACTTTCCTGGGTGCCGTACGCCAGCTCCTGCTGTCTCTGGCTGGTTACCTTGGGCGAGTAACTTACCTGGATGTCCTCTTCCACAAAATAGCCAACGTCAGTACCCACTTCATGTTATATAAACGGGAAGACTTGTAAAGCCCAGTGGCTGCCATAGTATATGGCGCAGTGAATGTGAGCTGTGATTATCATGGTCAAGAGCGGGTGCCGTAGAGGATAAACAGGGGCCGTGATTTCACATTGGCAGTCATCCAAGGTGCTCAAGAAGTTCAAAGGAAACAGAGATAGGACCTGCAGGGGTGGCCACTGGCACCCCTGGCTCACTATGCACAGTCATGGCAGGTGTCTTGTTGCTTCGTCACCCCCATCTCTTGGCCCCCAGATCCTTCCTCCAGCCCTCCTGTTTCTTCCTCCTTGCCAAATGCTGCCATGCCTGACGATGAGGCTCCCACGTACATTTGATTAGCTGCTTTTTAGCATGCTTTCCGGTTTCTCATCTCATTTGCTCCTAGCGAGAGTGAGGTAAATTACTCTTATTTTTCAGGTGAGGAAACTCAGGTCCAGGGAGGGTAGATTATTGCCAAGGTCTTGAGGCCGGAAAACCCAGCTCATCTTGGCATTTCCCACTCAAGTAATAGACTCTGAGTTCTTTCTTGAGCCTTACCCTACGCCCCAGTATCCAGAGGTAGTGGTCTAAGCAGGCACTAACCCTGCTTTCTCTGGAATGTAGGTTTTTCCCGCTACAGTGGCACTTCTTCTCCACATGTAACATTTCCCAGTCCACCTCTTTCAAAAAACCCTGTTCCGAGGTGTGTTTTCCCAGTACCACCAAGCAACTAATTCGATTCTGAAACTGCCTACCTGGAGGTAGCATCACATCCCACAGGTTTAGGGCTCAGCCCCACAAGACTTCTTCTCCCCACTTCAGACCCCATTTGCAAGTCCAGGTGGTCACCTGTGCTTCTGACCGACTGGCTGTTAATCAGAGGTTCCCACAGTCCCTTCCTCCTTTCATTTAGTTCGTGGGACCAGATTGTAAAACTCAGAGAAACAGTGTCACCTACTAGAACTATACCTACCAGTATGTTATAAAAGGATATAACTCAGGAACAGTCAGGTGGAAGAGATGCTTAAGACAAGGTACGGGGAAAGGGCACGGAGCTTCCATGCCTGGGGTACCAGTCTCCCCGAATCTTCACATGTTCACTAACCTCGAAGCTCTCTGAACCCCGTCCTTTTGGGTTTTATGGTGGCTTCATTACACAGGCGCGTTTGATTAAATTATTGGCCATTGGACTCAATCCTCTCTCCTCGGGGAGGTTGGGGGATGGGACTGAAATGTCCAACCCTCTGATCAGCTGGTTCCCATGGCAGCCAGCCTCAGTCCTTAGTTTACCAAGGGACTTTTTAGAAGTCACCTCATTTACATAAACTGGTGTGGCTGAAAAGGGCTTGTTATGAATAACAAGCCACTCCTTTCACCTTATAACTCTGGTGCCATTTCAGAACTAGAGACAAAAGACCAAATGTTATTGGTCTTATGACCCTTAGGAAATTCCTAGGGTTTTAGGAGCTCTGCACCAGAAATGGGCAAAGGCCAAATATGTATTTCTTATTATAAACCACAATATCGCACTTGTGATCAAGCCTTCCTTGGCAGAAAGCACTTTCGATTGGGAGCTAAGAAATCTGATTCTAGTCTGAGCCCTGCTCTCTCAGCCATTTGACCTAAGGGCCTCACCAGGACCTCCTCCTTTATCTGAAATTGTCAGTAAGTGTGTTTCTCTACGAAATCCAATTTTGCTAGAAAACTGGGGATCGACCCTTCTCATCATGTTTCAACTAAAAATTAACAGAAGAATCAAATCTTCACAGCAATAACTCTTCAGTGGGATTGGGTCTCTTTTGGTAGAATGGAAAAGAATTCACTTGAAAATAATTTCAATAAAAGTAAAATGGGGGGAGTTGGAAATAGTTTGTCTATAAAAAAAAAAACCCAAGAGACTGTATTTGTTTAGTAGAATTCAGCTCAGAAGGTTCTCACCTGGAATCTCCAATACCGATACAATCGTGACGAGACCCCTTGGGTGTGTAAGCAGTCTACACTTGGGAATAGAACCCTGAGTTCGTCCACCTGGTGTGAAACAGCTGTTATCCTCAGTGGCATATGGCCACGGCACGCAGGGCATTTGGGAGTGCTCTGGAGGGCCACCCTGCTGCGCACACACTCTCAGGACAGCTGCCTTGTCACAGGGGAGGCCAAGGTGCTCTGGGTGAGGGATGCAGGAGCTTCGGGGTTGTGAGTTAATGAGGCGTGGAGCCAGGTGAGGGATGGAGTTGCCGGTGACAGTAGCGAGGGCTCCCACAGGTGATCCAACCAAGGGGTTTGAGGGCTGTGAGGCAGAGAGAGCAGTGTTCAAGGCTTTGTTGTTCAAAGACAGATTACTTAGTTGTCCTGATCTGATGCCTACCTATCCCCACTGCCCACTAGACCCGCCCTGAGAAAGATTCTAAAAGAAAATAAAACTCAAACGTCACTGACTTCTGACCAGCTTCAGCGAGGGGTGAATGACAGGGAGAGCACTAGTGAAAAAAATGAGAGTTCGGGGCTATAGTAAAATAAAATTTTGCATGACTTAATAAAGCACAAATCAAGTCTCGGGTCTATATCTAGACTGTAATTCTCCGTGTCAATGCCGTGCGGCCATAGTCATTTAAGAATACCGCATTTATTATGGATATACTTAGTTTGAAGAAAACATTTCATCCTGTTTTCCTCTCTTTCAGGTTTCAAGTGCCCCATTTGCTCCAAGTCTGTGGCTTCTGACGAGATGGAAATGCACTTTATAATGTGTCTGAGCAAACCTCGCCTCTCCTACAACGGTAAGGGCTTGGCGGGGGCCTGCGAGCGAGGGTCTCCCCAGCCTCCCGTGGTGCCGGGCAGCATTTCCACCCACCTTCCGGCAGGAATGCCTGAGTGGTAATGGGAAACCCGACCACTCAGGGAGTCTTGCTGTGCCAGTCGGAGAGGACAAGGTTGGGACAGAGTCAGGTCGTGGTGCCAGGAGGTCTCTCGGGAAGCCCAGTTAATCCTTCTGCTTGTTTTCTGCCCCGCTTGTTTCCTGGACATCGGGTTGAGAGATACCACCTCCACCCATGTGTGCTCCTGACAGCAGAAGGCTGGAGGGACTGCCACCTCTCCTCGGGGCACAGGGCGTCTGTGCCAGGGGTTTGCACAGAGCACTTACGCCCCGACGACTCCTCACAGCAGAATAAGTACAATAGGCGGACGCCCTTTAGGAATCAAAAACACCGAGCTGTCACCTAGTCGCTCCACCAAGGCTGTGGATAAGGAATCGGAGCCCAGCTGATCTGACTTCAAAGCCTGTCTCAACCACTTACTGACTATGATCCTGGGCAGATTGCTCAGTTTAGCAGAGCCTTGGTTTTCTGGTCCATGAAATGGGGCTATCAATACCTGGTTCATAGGAATTTTGACAAAATACAGTAAGATATGACAGGTAAAACTCGTTAGCACAGCCTGGCACGTGGTCGGTGCTCGGGAAGTTACAGCAGCCCTGGCAGAGGCGGGACCGGCTGGCGGTTTCGTTCCTCATTTCGCAGAGTGGACCAGTTTCTCTTTAACACTTCGCATCCTGTGCTGCCGGCCACACTCTGCTTTTCCATTATGTGCTTCGTCTGGGCATCGTACCATGTTCGCCAGCGATCTGTGTATTATATGAGAACTGGTACTAGATCTAAGCGGGGTGCACCCCTACTCTGACCCTGGGCCCACCTTCTAGGATTAAAGTCACAGCGGTTCTTAAGAGTTCTGGGACATCTCAGAGGGTCTGAGGACTGGCCCGGAGGTGAGCCTGGGTCGCTTGACCCCCGTCTCGACAGGAGATGTTTCCTGGTCAGACTTGGCAGACCTGTCTTTGGGCTCTGGCCTCCTCAGATCCCAATGTCCCTTGCCCCCCACACCGCATTAGCCTGGGCAGGCCTGATGATTCCAGATTGTTCTGTGGAATAAATCTGATGAGTTCGATCCACTTGATTCTCCTGAAAACACACCCTGCTATTCTCTCATCTGTTTACTTGCTCGACCAAAAGCTCCAGACGCATGCGGGTGGGCAGGGTACCTAGTGTCTCAGCTGCACGCAGTCTGGCAGCTGGTCAGGGAAGGCTGCGGCCCTCTCTCCATCCCCAGCGTTTCTCTCCCGCTTCATATCCTCCCGGTGCCTGGGAAGTCTCTCCTGTCCCCAGTGGGCAGCCTCTCCCTGTCTCTGGGCATGAAAACCTCTGTGTCTGAGTCTTCCGTCACGATGCTCTGGACTTCCCGTCAGACTTGTCAGTGTGCTTGCCTTCGAGGCCGCTCCGCTCTGTGCTGTTCCTCGCCTCTGCCTGGGACCATGGACGGAGAGGAGTCTTTGCCCCGGCCATGGCCTCGGGAACTGTTCCCTTATTTTCCACATACGCGGAGCCCTCATGAAGACCGCTTTTTGTCCCGTGGATTGCTGGGGGGAGATCTCCATAGACACTGCCTTGTGTCATAAGAACACAAAGCAGCCTCAGAGTGGGCCCGCCCGAGAGGGCTGGGCTCTTGGTGTCATCAGGAAGAACTTTGCAAAGGCAGCTGTGGAGGACAGAGTGCTCTTGGGGCCACCTGAGTACTGCATACCCACACACCCAGTCTGGAGAACAGGAAAGGTGAGGGGCACGGGCTGTATCCTGGAGAACTGCGCGGTGCTCCCCGTAGGGCTCCTCCCCGCTGGCAGCCGGAGGATGCGGTCATTCTGCCCTGCTACCTTCATCTCCGTAGAACAGGCTTCGAAGCCCAGTCAGAGCACAGGGCACCCGCAGACGCCACACTCAGAGTCAGAGTCCCTTTAGAACAGGAGTCCCCTGTTCTAAACCCTGGGCGCAGACCAGTACCGGTCCATGGCCTGTTAGGAACCGGGCCGCACGGCAGGAGGGGAGCGGTGGGTGAGAGAGCGAAGCTTCGTCTGTATCTGCAGCCACTCCCCAGAGCCAGCATCACCGCCTCAGCTCCGCCTCAGAGCATCAGGCATTAGAGTCTCCGAGGAGCACCGGTCCCTGATGCCACAAAGGTTGGGGACCACTGCCTTAAAGAACAAGGAAGTTGGCCGACCAGCCTGTGGCTGTTCTCGCGCTGGTCTCATCTTTTCCCTCTTCTTCTGATTAAAAAGCCACCTCCTCAGGTTGTGTGTGTATGTGTGTGCGTGTATAAACTAGAAGCTTTCAATCCAGGATTTCTTTTGCAAAAGTCAGTCCTTTACCACCAGAAGCAAAGAGAGAGCATGTTGCATGAGTCTTGTCAGTGGAATTCGTCATAAGGTGTTGAAGGTGCTTCAGAAACAGGGGCCCTTCTGAGTGCCCTGCTGTGAAAAGGCCTTCGGGGCTGGACCCCTCATACTGTCTTTGTCTTTTCTGAAGACTTCGAACCCTTCCAGGTAAGAAGGCGTTACCGCCTGGGGTTGGTATGTGGAGTTTCAGTCTCCGGAGCTGGTCTGGGGCCTGGTCTAGTTCAGATCGAGCCCAGGCCTTTCGGGGTCCACAGGCCAAGCCCCCAGTTGGGATTTCGAGCTATTTATTTTGGTTTTGCCAGTAGCATATTCTACCCCTGATTTCTCATCATCCCAACCTCTTGACTTCACTTTATCTTTTCTTGTAAAAGAAATAATAGTAATGTGAGGAGACCTTAAAGAGTCCGTGAAATAAATATAGAGCTCTCAGATCTTTCTGGGAAGGGGGCTGGGGGGCGGCTGTCCTCCTAGTGGATAGAGAAAGAAGTGCTACTTTCTTAGGATTCACTAGAACTCTTGGTCACTCCCCTGGAGACTTCCCATCTACACATACACAAACTTTCTGCAGTTGCTGGCACCAGTTGGGGCATTTTTTATAAAACGGCGGTTATATAAGATGAAATTTAGTTAGCCGCCAAAGAGAAAAAAGTAAAAACCTCCTAAATGAGGCAGATAGAAAGTAGTAGTTTTCTTATTATGAGGGTTGGCCTGAGCTGTGGGTTGGAAGGCCTCCAATAGCCGCCTGCTAGATTTAAAAAAAAAAAAAAAACAGTTTAGGAAAGGCAAGACTAGTTCAGCGGGTTTGCCCAGTGCCCAGGAGAAATGTGAAGAGCAGTAACCAGTGCTCCCGGGGCAGGGGCAGGCGCTGGCCCCTGCTCTGGGGGTGCAGGGAGAGCACCTCCTTCCTTTCCTTGCAGGGCGGCTCAGAGCCCAGGACTCTTAGGACATAAGGGAGGGCTCCGGGGGACCCATTCGTGTGGGTAAATGTGGCCAGCTTGAATGGGCCTTTTAATTTCTCTCCCTTTCCAACATCTGTCTGTGGCTCTGAGCCTGGGAGAACGCGCCCTCGAGACTATCCACCCAAACTTTGACCAACAAATTGCTCACCTAGCAGAGTGGGCCTCGAGATGGGGGCCTTGGTTTTACTATGAAGAGAAGAGAGTCATACACTACGGGGAAGAGGGCGTGACAGGCGATCAACTGTCCATTGGAAGCATGAGGGTAGGGGGCCTTGATCCAGGACCAGCCAGTGGTCCTTGGCCCTGGGAGATTCTGGCTTGTGGCCGGTTCCTTTGCTAACAGTATTAGGAGCACCTGGTGGCTGTCAAGGCAGCTTTAGAAGGCTTTCTCCCCTCCGCTCTCTTTGGGGGCCCAGACCCATGCCCTGCTTCTTAGGTCCTGACTACCCTCCTCTCCTCTCTGCTAAAGGTCGTTGCCCCCCGACCTCAGGGCTCTTGAACTGCTAAATGTCACATAAGGTTTCTTTAAAGAAGAGGGAATCTGGCTCCCCCCAAAGCAGCAATGCCTCCTGCTAGTTTACCTTGAGCTGAGTTAGTAGACCTGAGTGAATGGTGTTTATCTGGCCTGTGTCTCTGCTGAGACCCTGTATTTGGGATGGAAATGCCTTTTCCTCAGCCTGGGGAAGCCAGGTCCTGGCCTAGGAGTTTGCCCCGCCCAGCAAGGCGCTGCCAGGAGCTGTTGTTAGGTGCCGTCGCGGTGGCCGAGTCTGGCTGTGTCTGGCTGCAGAAGAGTCTGTCCTGGTGGTCCTACCCAGGAGGGCGGGAAGGAGGGCGCTTCCGGCAGCTGCTGGTAGGCTGGCCAGGCTGCCGGTTGAATGAAGAGTCTCGAAGGGAGGGCAGCCCGAGTCGAGGACCGAGGGGGTTGCTGTGGAGAGCTTCTGTAAATCGAAGCCCTCTGGGCCTGAGCTCTAGCAGCTCACCCCTCTGGGCTGTCATCATTGCAGCCCCACCTGGCCAAAACGATAGGATCACGCCTCACAGTTGGGGATGTTGGGGCGAAGATGCCACTGCTGATAGGGGAACTCTCTGCTCAAATCTCCCCTTTGCCTGCACATTTCTCAGGTGGGAGCTGGCAAGTCTTGGCATTGGTGGCACTGCCCCTTCCTGTCCCCCAGGAGCTAGGCGAGCAGCTCTGTGCTTGCAGAGAGGCGGCAAGACCAGGCTCTTCCACACCTAGGCTGGAAATGAGGCCAGGGGGCGGAGCCTGTGTCTGCGTCATTCCTGGGGCTTCTCCTTCCGGCTCCCACCTTCCTTCCCACCAGGGCCCTGGCTGCCATCAGCACAAGAGGAACCTATTATGTACAGTCCTGCGCTCAGCTGCTGGCTGCAAGCTGCACATCGGCCTTCCCCCTTGGATGCTGGCATAAATGTATCTGTAGCTGTTTGGGCTTCCCCACCCGCTCCTTGCCAGCAGCAGCCCTGAGGGTCCCTCGGGGAATGTCGAGCTAAGCCCCACAGTGGCACTTGGAGGGCTGTAGTGCCCTGATCTGTCCACACTGAGCACCTGGGCTCCTCCTCCCTTCTTGGGCCCCACACACACATGGTCACTAAAAGAAAGATCTGAAGCCGTCTGTGCGATGGGTGGCGTTTTCCAACCCTAAAGGAAGAGACCCTGTCGCCTGCTCTTGTAGGGAAGGGAGGCAAACTGGCAGAGTGGAAGGAACTAGGCCTGGGAGTCTCAGCCACTTACCAGCTGCATGAATGGATACAAAGGCCTCCCACCCCACCCCGGGTCTCTAGGATTCATTGAGATGCATCTGTGAAGTTCTGGCATATAACTATCCCCAAAGATAGTTATATCTCCTTTTTCTCTTCCCAGATCCCATTTCTTTGACAAACAGCAGCTGTCAGAAGTGTTACCCTGTGTCTCAGGGAGGGAGCAGGGATATCCCACCATCCCCCACCTCTAGCCCCATCATAGGTGACACACCTCCCATGTTGGCGCTAGAGAACTTTTCCTGCCATTCAAGTCTGGTTCCCAGGTCTGGTTGGAGGGACAGGCATTGGCATCATTTTGTACCACCCCCAGCAAGGCCAAACACTTCCAAACTCATCCTTGGGCAGTGACATTGACCTTGCACAGGGCATCAGGGTGCTTGGGAGGGGTTTGTCAGGGAATGGTAGCTGGCACAGCTTCGCTCCTGTGTTCTCATCAGTCAGCACTGCTTGAGCCCCCTCCACTGGGGACCTGGGGATGCCAAGGGGCATTCGAGTCCATCTGCAGTGTGGTCTCAACTTGTACCAGGCCCAGCATCCTTGGCTGAAGAGTGCGGAAGTCTTATAGGAAATGGTTGATAGCCAACCTTCCGCTTCAGCCATTTCTACTCACTGTTAGGCTCCCAGGGACATCTGGGGACTGCTGGTTTCCAGGGCCCCAGGGATTGGGACAGGAAGTTTTACTCAACCCACACAGGCATGTTCCTGGATCTGTGCTCCATCTGTCCTCCATAGGAAGAATGCTGCTCCCTGCGCACGGTGCTGGCACTGCCGATTTTCCCATGTGGTCGGGTGGCAAGCCCCGTCCTGGGGACCTGCAGGCGGCCTTATGCAGCCAGGACCCTTGGTCCCAGGGAAATGTGCTCCCCACTGCGTGCCGGTTTGCTGGGGCAGCCGCACAGTTTCGTTCTTCCCTCCAGTGCTGCCGACCCAGGCCGGCTGGTGAGGCACGACACTGCGCCGTGCGGGAAAATGCTTCGTAAAGTGCTGTGTGGTGGCGGCAATCGATTCTTCGTAAGAAGAGAGCGTGTTTCACTTTCACGCGCTCAAGCCCGCGTCCTCGAATGCGCGGCAGGATAAGAAAATGAACTGTCCTTGCACCTCCCGGCCTTCTCCCTTCCCCTGGTGACACCCAGTGTGAAGAGACGAGGGCTGCGTCCAGTCCGTAGGGGAACATGCAAGGGGACCCTAGCTCGGCATCAGCGATGTGGTGCTCCCAAGGAAACCACAGGCGTGGAGAGGGGCACGGAGACCGAGGCTGTGCCCGCACTCACGTCACCGGTGAGATGTCCGAGGCAAAGGTGCGGGAAGGAAATGCCCCGGAACGTGTGCAGGGTGACTGTGCCTTCTCGAAGCTGGACTCCTTTCCCTCCCATCTTTATCGGAGGTTTTTCCTCTAATATTTTTGTTACGAAAAATCTCAAACGTGCAGCAAAGTGGAGAGTTTTGCCGTGAACACCGGAATGACCGCCCAGAGTCTGTGCTGTGCCGTACACTCGCTCCGTCATAGATCGCCACCCTCCAGGCCTCCTTACCCTTTGCTGCTTTCCAGAGGAAATGCAGACACTGACATGTTTCTTTATTGGGGCCTTTGATGAAAATACGTGTACAAATAATCAAACAATTCCAAAATGTTTTTTTCTTCTAATTCTTCTTTCCTCCGCCCTTGTAATGTGTGTCTGTCTTTCCAGACTTTGATCTGTGCTTACAGAAACACGTGCATACACACAAATATTGAAATACGTATGGCATTTAATGCTTTTAAAAAAGGAGAGGATGCCCTTTTACCGATCTGCCACTTGCCATATTCGAAGTCTGAGGTTACACTCCAGTGGCAGGCTGATCGTGTGCCACCTCCTTTTTCTCCTCATTCGCTCTATGCAGATGGGCCTTTGGGTTAGCCATGTCTTAACAGAGAAAATGACCGCAGGTTGTCCACGTGGCCAGGCAAGCGAGAGTGACTTCTCTCGCAGCTCACGTGCACTAGGACTGAAAGATTGGATTGTTTCTGTATTAGGCTTTTTCCTCAGGGTTCCTGGTGGGGAACTCTGAGTCACCAGACCCTTTGTGGCCATGAAGAACCCCAGATATTTCCTTTTCGACCCGAGTCATCAGAGGGCACAGAGAAACAGTATTGGAGGAGGGCGCCAAGCAAAGGGTCCAGGCCCACTGCCATTCACGAGCCCTCTGACTTGGGAAAGATGTCTGACCCCTGGCTTCAGCATCCTCATTTGTAAAGTTGGGACAACACTGGGTGCCCTGCCTGGCTCTTAAGATTGTGAGGCTCAAGTGAAAACACACACACACACACACACGCACACACACACACACACACACACACACACACCTCAAATATGTATCATGGGCAATGTTCACAAACAATTAAAATCTTTTAGTGGTGGGGACTCGATCCTGTTTCAAGCTCTCCTTCACATCCATAATTCCGCTCTCGGCGTTTCTCCTGTGGTTTCGAGAACTTCCGGGTAACCTTTTGCTGACTTCACCTCTTTCATCTGCCTCTCAGATACTAAGGTTGACCTGGGTTCGTATTCTGCCTTCTTTGGATTTCAGTCTAAACTCTGCCCACCAATCTCTCTCTCCCACATCTACGACCTGTTGCCCACCTCTCTCTTCTGAACCCCAGATCTAGACCTGAACAGACTCCTCGAGGTTTCCGTCAGCGTGTCACAAGTGGAGATGCCTGGTCCGCCTGTCCTTCTCCACCTGGGTCTCCTCTCTTAGTGACAAGCACCCCCCATTTGCCTAACTTGCCTTGTTAGCGCACCATTTCTCGCTTCCTGCCCCCACGGCTAGTGTCGGCCTGGAGTTCTACCCTGCATTGCTGCACTGGCCTCCAGAATGGGCTCCCATCTCTGGGTTCTTTCAGTCCCTCCTCCGGCAGTTTCCAGAGACTGGGTGTGGTCAGAGCGCATCTCCAGTGCCTCCCAGTGAACAGATGAAGCCCAGACCCCACAGCAGGGCGTGAGTCTAGTATCATCTCCTTTCCTGCCACCGCCCCTGCCCCGTGGCCCCAGGAGTCTTTCTGCACCTGCCACAGCAAGCTTCTGTAGTTCCTCGGTGCACAAATACCGATCCCTTTGCCTGGGCTAACTCTTTTCTGAACAGTCCCCACCCCAGCAGTCATCTTTCGTACCTCTCACACCTGGGCCTGTGTGCATCGTATGACTTCCCGGGACGTCCTGTGCTCTTCATTTCCATTTTCTTGTTCAGCCTCTCTCGCTAGACTCCGAGCTTCTTGAATCCTGAGTTCATGGCTTATTCACTGAGTCACCAGTGCCCAGAACGTTAGAGACTGGTTATGAAGGATTACCGACTCGGCCCTGGGTGCTCCAGCTTCCTTCCATTTGTCCTGTTGTTTTTGTTTGTTTGTTTTGTTTTTGCGTGGGAGTGTGGGGCCTTTTTGTTTTTTCTTTTTTAAAAAGTTGAGTTGTAGCATTTAGAAATTCACAGGGTTGTAAACGACCACGTCTGTCTAGTTACGAACATTCTCATCACCCCAAAAGGAATCCTCTTGCGGGATTCCACTTACATGTGATACTTGAGACAGAGCCAGGGGACGGAATGGTGGTTGCCAGAGGCTGAGCAGAGAGAGAGAAGTGGGGGTTCACCGTTCAACGGGCATAAAGTTTCCGTTACGCAAGATGAGCGAGTTCTGGAGGTGCGCAGAGCAGTGTTGTGCCTCGTAGTTATCGGCACCGTGCTGCACACTTAAAAACCTGTGAGGAGGGCAGATCTCATGCTAAGTGTTCCTACCACAAAAAAAGAACACGCTTTACCCGTTAAACAGGCGCTCCCCATTCCCTCCTGCCCTTGGCCCCTATTAATTTGCCCGTTCCGGACATTTCATAGGATGGAACAGCAATAGGTGGCCTTTCGTGTCTGGCTTCTTTCACTTAGTGTAATGTTTTTGAGGTTCATCCACATCGTAGCATGGGTCAATTTTTTGTTCCTTTTCATGGCTGAGTAATATTCCGTTGTATGGCTAAGCCACCTTTTGCTTATCTGTTAGGTGGTGGACACGTGGGTGGTTTCCACCTTTTGGCTCCTGTGAATGTTGCTGCTGTGGACGTGCATGTGCAGGTGTCTGCTGGAGCGCCTGTTTCTTCCATTCGTCTCGCCTTATACCACTGTCCCCCTCACCCTGTTTTTCCAAACCAGAAATCTGCACCTGGTCTACACGTATGTTTAGGGGAAAAGTCTATTTAGGGAAACGGTTTGCCTCATGCTGCCTCTGCTGCGTGTCTATCCCACTGCAAGCTCCCTCCATTCCCCGGGTCACTTATTTGGTGATTAATTCCATTTCGTCTTTGGAGAATGAACTTGTGGTGTGCATGTCTTGTCTCTGTGGCGAGGGTCGTTAGTTCCAGGTCCATCTTGGGTTTCTGTGTCACTCACACAGCCTAGCACATGTTGGGTGACCAGAGCAGCCCCGACCAATTCTAGACCCACGCCTGTTTTCTGCCACCTGTCTGCTGGTGGCCGACCGTCTTCCACTCTCCCCTGTCCCCACTTTGCAGATGACGTGCTGACTAAAGACGCGGGTGAGTGTGTGATCTGCCTGGAGGAGCTGCTTCAGGGGGACACGATAGCCAGGCTGCCCTGCCTGTGCATTTATCACAAAAGGTACGAGAAGGTGGCAGGGCCAGCTCCGCCACATCCCAGAGGGCTTCTTCCCTGCGGGCAGAGGGAGAAAAGGGCAGACCCTCTTCACTAGCTATTTATTGCTGAACAACCTCCCCCACTCCCTACCCCTCCACCCTTGGACTCTGAGTGCGGTGGAGGCAGAGGCCAACAGACATGCCGAGTTCAAGGCTGAGTAGAACTGCCAGAGGTTTTGCTCTGGTTTGACAGCCTAGATGGTGGGGCCTGATAGGGAGACCTGTTAGAGCCCCCACGGCTTGGAGGTGCTTAGGATCCCACGGAGCCAAAAATTCCCATCTTTGGAGGATTGATTCTCCATCTGTCTCCCTAGGCCTTATCTTCCTCCATGGGCCCCTCCGTTCAGCAGGGTGAAGCCCCTCCCTCATCTGTGTGTGAGGCAGCTTGGAGCAGTGTGCTTGCTGCCCCTGTCCCTGCCCCTTCTCCCAGAGGGCCAGGTGGCAGGAATAGCCACCACCTGAGGGGCCACAGCACTCAAAGCTGCTATAATTAGCAGGGATGACATTTGTCCTCGGACTCCGGCATGAGCCTCGTTCTTGTTTCCAACTGGAAAGAAGATACCTCCCTACCCAGGATGGGAGGACACTCTGTGCTGCCTGTGGCTGCCACCTGCTCCAGGCACCTCGAGCCCCAGAGCTCCTTCCTGACACCCGGGCTTTTCCAAAGCCTGACTCATGGGGCCACGGACCACTGGGCAACCATGGTGCCTGGCACACGGGTGTGGCTGAAACGGGGAGGCTCAAGGTTGGCCTGGGGAAGGGGTCTTGGTCTGGGTCCAGCACAGAGTTCGCCAGTGTCCTGGCAGGGCACCAGCCAGAACCAGAAGAAGAGAATCTTTGGCCCTGGGGAGAATCATGCAAATTATGTCTGGTTCCTGACTTTGAAAATACCCAGATGTTGGTTTACAAATCAGAAGACTGTCTAGGGACGATCTCTGTCCCCTCTCTGATTCAGACAGTCCTTTCTGTAAGCACTAGAGACCAAGGTTTCACTGTCAGCCTCCCGTCTGGCTCTCCTTAGCAATGCCCCTAAGCCAGAAGGCCACCTTTCTCTGGGAAGGGCTAGATGCTGGCTGCCCACCACAGCGATCTGAGCCGGGTAGCTTGAGAGTCTCCTAGGATGTCACCCACCAGTGAGGGAGCCTCGAAGCTGCTCTTTTGACCCAGGAGAGGGTCCCCAGAGCTAGAGTCCTGGCCAGCCGTCCAGGTCTTTGTTCCCACCTCCGGCCCTTCAAGCGTTAGGGATGGCCGACAAGCTGCCCTGCAAGTAGCCGTTGCCATCCTCCTGGATCCCTCTCAAGGCCACATTCCTGCCTTTTTACGGCACCCAGATCCACCCCAGTCCTGTACCCACCATGCCAGGTTGGCCGCCCCGGCTAAGCCAAGATCAGTCTTGGCGTTCTGCCTTTCTTGCTCCCTCAGAAAGTGGGTATCTGGGGACACGCTTGTTTTCCCCTGGGGTCCTCGCAGGCGAGATTTAGGAAACCCCTGCTCAGAGACCTGACCCTCGGAGCAAATCCCCTAAGGAGTGGCCTGGTCAGCGATAACCTGTCTCCCCTTGCCGCCTCCCGCCTCAGCTGCATAGACTCGTGGTTTGAAGTGAACAGATCTTGTCCAGAGCACCCCGCGGACTGACCCTGCTGGGCTCGCTTGCCGATTCCTCTCAAAGGTGAGCTGGGCTCGGGGCTTGGGTCAGGTCACCCTGGGGCCTGGGGGTGGGGGGCCGAGTTGTCCGTACGCACCCCCGGGAGGGGAGCGTCATGGCAGTGCGTGGTCCTGGTGGGGGGAAATGATTCTGGGAAGGCTAAGAGATGCAGACTTGCACGGTTACGAAGAAGAACCGCTCAGTACAGTTGATTCGCTGGGGAAGGACCAGTCTGTCTAGACGTCTGGGGCAGATGCCCCTGAAGGAGGTTCAGGAAGAGCCCCTCGGAATGTGCCAGGCGGGAGAAGCAGCATGAGCTCGGGAACCGGACACTGGGCTTGCACCCAGCCGGCCTTGTGCTCGCTGAGAGGCTGGGGCAGGTCCTCAAGTCCTCAGGGTCTCCGCTGCTTTGGGAACAGGGGGATAATCTTGCTCCCCGTTCCTGTATGGGCATCACACTTATTAAACAGGACAGTCTGTGGGACGGTGCGTTGTCCCCTGCAGGGCTTGTCAGGGATCATTCCACTGCTGGTTCTTCCTGCCTCAGACAACCTCCCTTATCCCCGTTGCCAGACGGAGCTGAGGCCTCCAGGCCGGACGCAGCCCACCCACCCACTGCACAGGTCCCTGATCCCGCAGCAGGCCCGTGCAGCTAACATCCCTATAGAGAACCTTCCAGTCTGACCTCTCCACTTCTTCAGAGCACCCTGCTTTACTGCTGACCATCCTCTCTTGTCCCCGTCCTACCTGTCCCTTCTGAGATCTGGGCTGGCACCTTGTTTTGTTCTGGCAAGCAGACAAAACCCCCAAAGAAGCCAAAACCCTGACTTCACTTCATCTCACATCCAAAGGTTTTGGGGCCTCTTTTCTTTTTTTTTTTTCCTCTCTCTCTCTCTCTCTCTCTCTCGTCTTTTGTTTTGTTTTGTTTTCTCTTGTTCTTTGTTAGGTTTATTTTATTTATTCCAAGTAAACTCCCAGAACAACTGATGATGGCAGACAAATCAGGGACATTTGCTCTTTTTACCTTCACCTCAAAAACTGAGGACACGGGGAGATGGAACAGCGAGGGCGAGAGTGAGGCGTGCGCGTCCCGATTCCCGGCACGATGTTTGCCCCCTCGGGGGCTGGACCGGAACCACCGGCGCCCAGGCCCAGCCTCCGCCCCACGGAGCACGACTTACGCACTGTGGCCCACGTGGGGACAGCCAGCCCTGTTCCTGGGAGGAGGCTTCAGACACTGAGGCCGAGCCGAGTTGGGGACACCAGTGGGAACAGGGCACACTGTTCTACTGCACTGACTTCCAGACACTGGTTCTCCCTTCCTCCCTGAGGACACCAAATCGGATGAGCCGCGCGTCCGAGAGAAGAATCGACCGCCATCCTTCCCCTCACCCCTCATCCCAGGAGGGAAAGCGCATTTTTTTTTCCACCTTTGAAAGGCATTGTGGGTCTGTCTCTAAAGTGTTTACAAAAAAAAAAAAATTATATAAAAAAAAAAAAGTCTGGTGTCGACTGGTGTTTTCCCTCGTGATGTTTACAGATTGCTGTCTGCTGCCCAGCTAGAACCCACTCAGTGACAGAAGAGAACACAGCCAGGTTCTCGTCACACCCGTTCCGATGGCGCAGGAGCCCTCTGGCACGGTCCTCCTGTGCCCAGCGCCCCGCAGGCCCTCCGTCACCAACCGCTCTGCCTTGGTTTCCTCTGTCCATTTTTTCTGGCTTGGTTTTGCATTTTTCTCCCCTGGGGACCCTGAGATCTTGACTTCATTGCCAAAAGAAAAAGAAAAAAATTGAAACAGCCAACCCATGGAAGACCTTCTCCCCTCCGTGCCTGTTTCTTCTCCCTCCTTCCCTCCTGGTTCTGGTCATTTCGGAGGATTTAACAACCACAAGTGTCCTGCAAAAATGCCTGAACATTTTTCTTAGACCCTTGTGGATTTTTTTTTTTTTTCCCAGAAAACTTAGACAAAAGACTTACTAAAGAAACGTGTACAGCTACCCCTGTTTTCAGGCGCTCCGTTTGAGAACATTTTAGCCATCGATGGCCACACATGGCATCAGCCCATGCAAGATAGGTTTCTGTATTTATATATTAAAATATAAAAAAAAAAAAACCTATAAAATGTTTAAAAAAATGTTCGAAGCTGGGGGAAAAGCTTTCTTCATTAGTCAAGATGTTTTGATATGGTATTAAAATAATGTCTAATAAAAGATGCACTGTGTGACTTTATTTTAATGAAGTGTTGTTACACGATCAGGAAATGGGGGTTGAAGGCATGTCCCCCCTCTCCCTCCCCTACCTCCTAAGCCTTCCTTCAGGGCCACTGCTTGGGGCTGCAGGTGTGATGTGGTTCTTGGAGCACTCACGCCTGGGTACAGGGGATGCGGCAGGTCAGACCCAAATCCCAGAGGTTTACTAACCCTCTCAAGCATCATGGAACAATCTGCCATCACCTGTGGAGTGGCTGTGACGGAACGCTTCTGCGAGATCTGCAGGGGCAAAGATCTTGCAGCCATTGGAGGCTACAAGGGGGTCGCTTCTTCCAGGTGTTGGCCCAGCACCGCCCCTTCTCCCCAGCCCCTAGCCCTCCGCTCCGCATCCCACGTCCTGCCCTGCCTGTCGCTCAGTCCAGGCCTCAGTGCTGACTCATGGGCATGCTTCACTGAGGCCCAGAAACAGGCTGTGGTTTGGGGCTAAGCCAGCTCAGAGCCTTGAACTAGAACCAGCCATTCAAGGCTCACAAATGTTGGCCCATCTTGGGCTGGGTAAGAAGCTTGGGGCAGGGGGTAGCAGTGCATGCCTGGTCTCTGTCCCTGTGCCAGACAGGCTCCCAGAGCAGCATTCCAAGGCCTCCTGCAGAGCCTGCGAAGGAAAGCTATGGAGGGAGATGGCTCCACGCCCTCTCTGCTCTGCCCTTCTCGGGCCTCCTGTGTACCGTTGCCTCTGTGGACTGCAACCCCTCCAGGCCCTGCTCTGCAGTCATCCTCCATCAGATGGTTCCTGCAGCACCTACTGTGCAACGGCATTGCAGGCCCTTGGGCAAATGTGAGCTGAGGCACAGGCACACTCAGCACGTACAGAGAAACGCTAAAGAAGAGTGGGTCTGAGCTGAGCCTTTGCGTCAGACCTGCCTGAAGTGGAGACCCCGGGGACTGATGCTCACCAGGACACAGGCTCTCGACTATGTGCAAGCGGCTCCTCCACCTCGTGTCAGAATGATCTTGAAACAGCTTCACTCAACTAAACTCCAGATTCCTCACATGTGAAGTGGAGACAGTCACGCAGTTCAGAGGTCACCACGAGGGTCAGAGTCTGCCCAGAAGCCCTGGCACATACACATCAGGCTCCCTAGTGGCATTGTCACTGCAAAGAGCACTGTTCTATTCACAGCACTGCCTGCTTCTGCCTGGCAACTGTGTCTCCCTGTTCTATATTTAATTCCTTCAGCAAGGCTGACCCTGAAGATCTCCTCGCCTGACCCCTGGGCCTGCAGGTGGAGACCTGTGTGCCCACCTCGGTTGCTCAGGCCTGGTGGCCTTGGCAGCGTCCTAGGTGAGCTGAGTGGTCGTGAGCCAGGTGGGGCAGGCCTCGAGCCCACGCTGGATGCTATTCCAGGCTCCTGGGGCTGGTGCTTACCCCACTCCCTGCCCCCAGCAACTTCGACTCCCCGTGGGGACACTGCAGCCCTCTGCTGGCTACCGTGTCCTCCCAATTCAGACCTAGATGCCAACTTCTGGTGCGGGGATGGGACAAGGGTATCTGGGCTTCCCAGGGGGAACTGATATCTGTTGTCCTCCATCCAGACAACTCTCCAAGGTCTCAGAGGAGGTATTGGCAGGAGTTGGGAGGTAGGTTCCGTCCAGTCTCTCTGCTGAGGACCGGCACACTTCTGGAGCTTCCTGAACCAGAAGTGCATCTCACTATTATTATCTAGTAGCATTTAGTGATGTTGAGGTTTTTAGGAGAATGTCCTTATTCTTGTGAGACAGATGCTGAATTATGTAGATGAATAATGTCAAATGTGTAACTCAGTTCCCAATGGTTCTTCCAAAATGCACACATACAGCAAATACAAAAATATTTATTGTTGGATCTTCATTGGCTGGTATGTGAACAGTATGCTTGTTTTTTTCAACTCTTCTGTATGTTTGGACTTTTTCTTAATAAAAACCTGTGGGGAAATGGTCATTTGCTGAACACCTACTAGTGGCCAGGCAGTGGAGGCACATCAGAACAGAGCCCTGCCCGGTAGGGGAGACACCTGCCCCTGGGCAGAGGGTCTTGTGAGCTGTGTCTCCGTAGAAAATGTGAGGCTGACGTGGATGGGGTGGTTTGTGAAGGAAGCCCATGAGATTTGCCCGTACACCACCCCTTGGCACAGCTACTGCTCCCAGCCAGGACAGGCAGGGGACAAAAGTCACATAGGAGCAAATTCTGGGCTTAGCCCAGTATTGCCACAGAGGGCTTCTTCTACCCAGGGCCTGAGCAGCTGATGGGGAGCAGTGAAGGGTAGGGGCAAGGGGATGGAGTCTGGGAAAGTTCAGAGGTAGCTTGGGAGAGGAAGCGAGGTAGGATGGAGGGTACCCCTGAATGGCTGGCCAGCACCTTTCCTAAGGGGCAGGGCCAGGGAGAGGGAGATGGACCCACACAGTAGGCTTCTGGGAGAGTTTAGAGATTGGCTTGCAGAACGCCAGGCTCCTCCCTGACCCCAGAAGTCTAGGACTGAGCTGTAGTCCTGGCAGAGATGAGTCCTGGGTCACTGCTCTAGCAGATGGCTGTGGCATCTGAATTTATGGTGGCAAGTGCCCTCTAGTGGGCTTAGGCGAGAATAACTCATACCCCAAGGCAGGGGCCTGATCCCCAGTGGACAGATGCTGACTTTGACGGCCAAAAAGCTGGGAGTATAATACATCACACCATGGAGAGGCGTGGTACAGGGAGAATAACTTCATTTCTATTTCTAGGGATTGGTAGCAGCTGCTTAAAGAACATGCTCAGAGTGTTCTAAGAGCTGTTTGGGGTTCAGTGGGGGATTCTGTCGTGAGTGCTGTTGGCCACGGGCAAGTCCTCAGGTCCTGGGGTTCTCACAGGTGAAGCAATTGGGACAGGGACCTGGGTCCCTGAAAATGACCCTCTCCCCAGGCTGCACGAGTTGGAGGACAGGTCTGGGATGAGGGATGAAGGTGTCACTGGCCAAAAGGCAGAGAACATGTGGAGTAGGGGATGGCATGGGAAGCTGGTCACAGATGCTGTCTGCTCATCTCCAGATAGCCACGAGTGTTTATTTTGGAGACCCCAAGGAGAATTATCAAGATCCTTTCCCACACCAAGAATGTTCCATCGTCTAGGGGCTTGTAGGTCAAGTGCTCAGAGTCCGTCATAGCACTTTGCCTGGGTTCATGAGGCCTCGGGGATCCAGTGCGGCCTTGAGCTTTCGCATGGTCTCCATGCCCACGGGTCCCACTTCCTCCTGCAGCAGTTGCCGCTTGCCCAGCCCGATGCCGTGTTCCCCAGTGCACGTCCCATGGAGTGCCAGTGCCCGCCTGGGAGAGAACAGAAAAGATTCTCAGCGGGGTGCTCTCCCACTCCCTTCCGCTCCTCCCGCTCCTCCCAGGCCAGGGCTGTGTTCTTGCCGGCCCAGCTGGTATGCAAAGGCCTCAGCCTTGCAGATCATTTCAGTGTCCTCTGGGTCCACCATCAGGAGGCAATGGAAGTTGCCGTCGCCCACGTGTCCAACGATGAATCCTGGGGGCCCAGAAAACAGAGCTGCAGCCCTCAGCCCAGCCCTTGCACCCTGTCCTCCCCTCCCACACCCCAACAGTGGGCAGGTAGAACCTGTGATTCCCAAGGCCTTCAGGTCCTCCTTGGTCTGCACTAGGATCTCTGGCAGCCGGGAGATGGGCACACAGACATCGGTGGTATAATTCTGCGACAAGGGGCAGGCCGGTGAGGTTTTCCCCTAACCGCCTGCCCAGAGGGGAGGGGTCACTGCAGTCAAGATTAAGGACAGGTCTGGAGAGGCTCGGCCTCACACACATGGACGTGCCTGCTCTTCTCTAGGCCTCGGTTTCCCCTGTACGACACGATGATGGCTGGGGTGTGTTCTCCCGGTGCTGCCGGCAGAGGCTTCCACAGCTCTATCCCTTTGTACCTCACCCTCATGGGTCCCCCAATACCACACCACTGAGCCTTTGCATGAGCTGCTGGAGCCCAGCCTCTCCCCGTCCTGTTGGCTAACACCTTCCACTTCATCATCCCTCTCTCCAGGAAGCCCGTGGTCACAACAGCCAAGAGCTAAGAGCACAGTGCTGCGCCCGCTCCAGGGCCCCTGTGCTCTACGCCTGGCTCCCAGCAGGGGCTCCCTCCCAGCAGATGACCTTGCTTTCCCCCTAGACAGTGTCTGAGAAAGAGCTGGGTGGGGCCAGCCCCGAATGCTGTGGGCCTCAGCCTGCTGCCCTGGACACTAGGGTAGTGGGCTAAGCAAAGGATCCATGGGCCGAGCCGTGGGTCCCACCTCCCCGCAGCCCGGCTCACCTTACAGCCCGGCCGGAGGGCCCGGATCGCGTACAAGGCATTGTGCCGAGCGGCCCAGAGCTGGCTGTACTGCTCCTTCTTGACCAAAGATAAGTGGGAGGCTCCATTGTACTGGATGATCTCCTCTGTGGGGGGTGGGGGATTAACACTAGACCATAGTCTGGGCATCCTGTGCCCCCCTGCCCTATGGCACACCTGCCCGCTGCAACTGCTCTTCCAGTGCCCGCTCGGAGCCATGGAACTCGAGAAAGAGCGTGGGTGCCACGGTGCAGTTCAGGTTGCTGTGCCTGTTGCAGGCATCTATCACGATATCATCCAGGAACTCTGGGACCAAGGAGAGTGTAAGTGAGGTGAGGCCTGGTCTTCAGAGGGGACCTCTTCCGGGGAGCCCATTTGGACCATCCAGTCCCCAGCTTACCAATGCGGGCCACAGGCATTGCAGCCTGGAGGATGTGTATGGTGCTGTCCACGGCCACCTGGATACTGGGGAATGCACAGGTAGCGACTATGGTGGCCTCAGGGGCAGAGTGCAGGCGCAGAGTGGTGGCTGTGATGAGGCCCAGTGTCCCCTCGGATCCCACAAAGAGCCCAGTCAGGTTGTAGCCAGCTGCGCTCTTCCTGGGCCCCGGAGACACACAAGGTAGGTGAGTGCCCAGGTCATGTGACAATGGACTTCTGGCCAGAAGCCTAGAGCTGGAAGCTGGGGCACTGTCCCCTAAGGCCCTGCCAGGTGGGGTGCTGAGCCCGAGGTCTGGGCTGGTCTGCTGTCAAGGCAGCTGTTCCCTGGCACGGCCCCAGGTTGGCCTTGTGCAAGAGGAGCAAACCTCGGCACCTATCTGGGAGGCCCCCATCTCGTGGGTAGAGAATGCTCACCGGAAATGACGGCCCAGGCCCGCGGTGTGAAGCAGCTGCCCATCAGGCAGCACCACCTCCAGGTTCAGCACGTTCTCTCTCATGGTTCCATAGCGGATGGTGGTGGTGCCCGAAGCCCCAGTGGCTGCCATGCCACAGAGAGAGGCATCTGCACCTGGATCTGGAGGGAAGAGAGCAGCCTGAGGCAGGCAGAGGTGCCCCAGAAACAGCCCTGCCTCTAGGGAGCCCTGAAGGCACCAAGAGAAGGCCCGCAAGTCCCAGCCTACCCACAGGAAACCAGAGGCCAGTGTCCCGCAGGTGGGTGTTTAGTGCTTTGCGGGTGACGCCAGGTTCCACCACCACAGAGAAGTCTTCTGGTTTCAGCTCCAGGATCCGGTCCATGTGAGTCAAGTTGATGCAGACACCACCCTGGCAGGAGGGGTGCTAAGGAGCCGGCTGACCTCGGTCTCCTGCCAGGCCACCCAAGACTCTCCCAAGACTCTGCCTTGAAGCTGACCTCCCAGCAGCCAGACCAGAGCCCTGGGATGGCAGGCAAGGAGGATTGGACCTGGGCAACCAGGCTGTGTGTGGGGGAGGGGGCACCACAAATATGACAAGCGTGATGGGACCAGAGCCTGGCTGGGGAGGGGCCACCATACCTGCACAGCACAGACTCCACCCTCTAGCCCAGTGCCTGTGCTGAATGGAATGATGGGCACACCTTCACGGTAACACAGAGCTGCCAGCTGGCTGACCTGCTCCACATTCTGGGGCCACACCACGACATCTGGAGGTTGACACCTAGAACCAGAACCTCCACAGTTGAGGGGGCGTGGGAACCTCCGGTCCTGCTCACATTTCAAGGATCACCAAGATATTGCAGGGCCTGAGACTGTACAGTGAGAGAGGGGTGAGGAAAAGAGAATGCCAGAGCACCCCAAAACAGATGGGTGGAAAAGAAGCCAGCCCAGAACGCTGGCTCCCAGCCAGGAGCTCTGACAAAGGAGGGGCCCCCCCACACCTGTGAATCGACTCATCACGCCCATGTTGCTCTAGGACCACAGTAGCAGTAGACACGTGGGGGCGCCCCACAACTGCCTTCAGAGCCTCCACGAAGTCCTTGCTGAGCTTGCCCTGCAGGGAAGAGACATGTTGCCAGGGTCACTCGCAGACCCTCAGGGTCCACAGAACTGCCCCTGTGGCAGGTGGGGTGGCGCTGGAGTGGGAGAGGGGCTGCCAGCACCTCTGGCCTCCCCTACTCCACCACTGATGCCACCCCCACGAGCCAGGGGAGCCAGGCCTTGCTAGTGGGTCCACCAGAAGCAAATCCACTCTACAGATGTGCCCCTTCCCAAACAGAATCGTTGGGGTCAGTGTTTCAGTTCAGAAAAGCTGCCACCTGGGTAAAAATAAGAACCAGATTCACTCTACAGAAAGGGGCATCAGCGGGGTTCCATGAAGCAGTCTGCCTTACTGGCTTGGAAATGTTACTCATCTCTGCTCCTTCTCCAAGGCCAGCCAGGTGCTGCCGCAGGCACACCAGGGAAAGAGCTTGGTAGAGGAAGGACAGGAAGACACAAGTTCCATAGCCCATCAACTATGGTGCTCCCACCCCCACTCTGCCATGGCTGGGGGCTCGTAGGACTCTTGGAGCCCTTCTGGGGGCTCCTTCTCATTTGACAGATGGGGAATGCAGGCCAGCAAGTCAAGAACCCAGGCCCTTGCCTCCCAGACAGTCTTTCAAAACATATGTGTTCGTTTGGGACCCCCAAAAAGGTGCCCACAAACCTTTCATTTGATACCCCCCCAGCCCCATTGGTGGCAGTCTTGGGGGCCTCAGCCCATTTTACTCAACACCCACACTTGACATAGGATATGCCCAGTGAACTTCCATTCAAGGCCAAACAGTGCCGGGAAAGCACAGAGCCTGGTGGAAACTGGGCATGGGGGGGGTGCGGGCGCCCTCCAGGAGGATTCCCCTGCCTACCTGTGCTCCCCTGGAACAGTAACTCCTCCAGGGGAACTGCCCCCAGGCTGCTGCTGCCCGGAGCAGACTGGCCATACCTGGGCAATGGCCAGAGGCATGTGGGTTCTTAAGCTGGGTGTCTGCACCAGCCCAGTGGCTGTGCTGAGGGTGGAGCTTACTTAAAGTGACACGCCTTAAAGCGGAGTCCTGATAGAGCTTGCTGAGTCAGGCACATCTGCCAGGCTCCGGACTTCTACAGGAGAGGTGAGGCTTGACACAAAAGGAAACAACAGCAAGGCTTCGAGCTGCTCTTCAAACAAAGGCAGACTCCTCGCCATGGCCTTAAGGGTCCTGCCAGTCCCTGTTGACCTCTCCAACTACCCCACTTCCTTCCCATCTCCACTTGGGCCTCAGAGCTTCGGCTTCACGTTCCCTTCCTGCGTACACCTAGCTCCAGCCAGGCTCAGGCCCAGACACACATTCTTGTCCTTTTCACCCTGCGAGTCTCAGGCCCAGTGTCACAGGGTAGGCCTAGATCAGGCCTGTGAGGTTGAAAAGTGCAGGGCGGTGAGGGAAGTCAGGGAACCTTTCTGCAGGGGGAGAGCTAAGGATGAGCAACACTTTATCAAGTAAGGAAAGGAAAAAACTGTTGCATCTCTTTCATCGCCCTCCCACTGGGCAGATCCCAGGACCATCCAGGGATGTGGCTGCTGCTCTTGAAGCTATTTCAAGCTCCATTTTCCTCCCACAACAAATTCAATGGAGCATGTTGCTAACATTATTGAGACAAAGCTATTCCTAGCTTTGTTTTCTTCCTCAATCGAATCGGGAATACAAACCTCTACTTAGGTTCTTTTCCTCGATTACATTTGAGTGAGTTCACATTTCCACTCTCAACGTGTTGTTTAAGTGGCTTGTCTTAAAAAATAAAAAATCTCTTTCATGGTTGGTTGGGTTCAACTCGAGATCCAGTGAAAAGTCCACACAATGCATTTGGTAACATTTCTTTCAATCTACAACAGCCTACCTCTTGCCCTTTTTTTCCATGCCATTTATTTGTTAAAGAAACTGGGTCACTTGTTCTGTAGAATTTTCCACGTTCCGTTTTTTTGGATGATTCTATCCTTGTGGTATTGTTTCATATATTTCTCTACTCTCTGTATTTCTTGTAAACTGTTTGATCTAGATGTGGTACTGTCCAGTACAGCTTTCTGTACAGAAAGAAACGTCCTGTATTTGTGCTTCCTAATATGGTAGCCGTTAGCCACATGTAGCTAGTTGTTCTAGAAGTATCTATGGTTGGGGGACAGATGCCAGGTAGTGTGTGGCAAACCCTAAAAGAAGAATCACTGTGTAGATCCCAAAGGTTCTGGAGCAGGGCTATGACATCTGCAACAAAGAGCTACACACTATTCAAAAACTTCCCCTGACCTGCTACTGAGTCCTGGTTAAGATGGTGAGTGTGACCACAAGACATCAAGTGACCGTGTGGCCAAAGCTGGCCATCATGACCTGCAATGTATTAGACTTACCAAGTCATAAAGTCAGGCAGGTCCAAAACAATGCATTACTAGACAAAAGGGAACAAAACGAGGCACAAGCAGGGCCAGAGAGCAAAGTAAGCTCAGACCCCCGAGTCACCCAGCATCGCTTGGCCAGCACCCCTCCCTCAACTCACACCTATGGCCGGTGTGGGAGCTCTTCTGATAGAGCGGGGAAAGTTCAAGTTTGATTCATGAATGGGTTAGCTCAATATGGAGGTATGAGCTAAAAATGGACTTGTGCCGCACTACAGCCCTACTTTGGGGTAACCCTGAAATCCTCTCAATTGGCAGAGCTCCAGATCCTGCACCTGGTCATCTCCTTTGGCAGAAAGAAAAATGGCTCAACAGAAGAATATAGATGGGCCCCTGGGCAATGATGAATGGCTTGACTGGTTGGTCAGGGGCCTATGAGGAGAAAGATTGGAAAATTCGGGTCCAGGAGGTTTGGGAAAAGGCATGTAGTTGGAGCTATAGGAGTAGGCATAAAGCTAGGTCTTTATATCTCATGAATCGTTAAGGGTGCCCACCGGAGAGCATCTACCATGGAAGGGACGAAAGGAAGTAGAAAGCAGGATTCAGCCAGTTGTCATCAGCCAACCTCTGTCAATGACCACCCCAGTGCTGGCACAAAGGTAGTAGAGACAAAGGCTAATAATGGGCCCACCAGCATGGGCACCCACTCATGAAGGCTGGTCTGGCTACTGCCACTGCTGTGGGTCTATGCTACTGCAGCCCTGACTCCCTGACATGGTACCTCCTCAGAGAGCCCAGTCGGCCACCTGGTAACAAGTTGATTACATTCCACTCAGGAGCAATTTATCTCAACTGAAATCAACACAACACATGTTATGGGTAAAGGTTTGCCCGTCCTGCCTGCACTTCATTACTGGTGATGCTAACCCGGATCACTTAGTTTAGGTGGTGTCTGTGAGGTGTCTGCACTGTGAAGTTACTGCTTTTTTTTTTTAACTTAATAGATATATCGGGGGGGATGCTCCCCCCCCCCGCCGATATATGATTACATTCCACTCAGGTGGGCCGTACCTTAAGGCGACTTCTTTTGCATAATGACTTCCAAATACCATCAAGATATCAACTACCTCTGATATAGAAATTAGCTTCCTTCATGCTACTTGACAAAATGTGGCCAACAGTTGGACATAAAGAAATGATTGTTTGTGTATCAGGAAGGAGAAGATAGATATTACCTCCTTGTTCTTAGGTATTGCTTTTCTGGAAAAATAAAACAAAAAAATACAAAACCAGTTTTCCATGGCATAAAAAACGCACTGTAGGTCATTATATAGTAAAGGGTTAACTAAGCAAGTATGAGTTGTCTAAACAAACCCCATACCTTATGAGGAAGAGTTTGGCTGTTGCCCAGCTCTTCGGAGGTAACTTCTAAGCTCTTGGAACGTCCTGCTTAATAAGTGTCCCTTTCAACCTGGAGGCCTTGGACCAGCCAGATAGTTCATACCAACAAGGTGATTTATGCTGGGAGCCTTGGGCCACATGGTATCAGCTTGACCAGTGCTAGGTCTAGAGACTAATATCAACCGTGTGAACAGTCAGACATACCTATATGACCAACCCCCAACAAAATCCCTGGACAGTAAGACTCCGGTGAGTTTCTGGTTAGCAACACTCCATATGTGTTGTCACACATCACTGCTGGGAGAATTGAGCTCTGTCTGCATGACTCCACTGGGAGAGGGCAATCGGAATCTTGTGTCTGATGGCTCCAGGCTGCTGCCTTTGTGCCTTTTTCCATTGCTGATTTTGGTCTGTATCCTTTCACTGCAATAAACTGTAACCATAATAGCTTGCTTAATTCTATGAGTCCTTCTAGAGAATAACTGAAACTGAGCATGGTCTTGGAGACTCCCAGATACAATCATATTATCATTTTGAAACTATTAACAGATTATCTTTGTCATAATTAAAACTCGTCGACTTCTCTAGGTTTTAGTTTTTCCATTTGTAAAGAGATATTTGGACCAACAGACCCCTAATCCTTTCTATTTCTGGATCTACTCATAAATATGGGAAGTTTCAATTCAATTGCTTAATTTTTTAATAATACTTTACCCAATAGTACTCATACCTATGTATTTCTGGCCTATATGAAATTACCTCTAAATTCTCTCTAAAAACAATACATCTAGTACTAAAACTTACTCAGAATGACTATGGCTTTTTTCTTCTCAATTGGGACAAATAGGATATTCTTGAGGTATCTCTTCTCAAGGAGGGAATAGAGCAAGGAACTAACTGGAATTGTTTGCAGTCCCAAGACCTGGCCAGGAAAGATAGGCTGATGGGGCAGCTACCTACTCTGACGTTATGCAGGGACACCTCTGTTCCACTCAGGTGGGCAGCTCTGAAAAGTTGGGTGATGCTTGTAGCTGCCCACTCAGCAGGATGCAGGGCGCGTAAGTAGCACTTGGTACTCTCAGGTGGACAGGACTACAGAACTAGATGATGCTGGCAGTAGTTGGGTTTCAAGCGTTATTAGTTCTTGCTCCAGTCATTCATTCATTCTTCACCTATACCAAGCACGGTTCTGGGAAGGCAGAGATAAATAAAACAGACAGTCCTTGTATGCCCAGAGGATGAAAACTTTCTAAGCCATTGGCCATGTAAGAATCCTTCTTCAAGGAGAAAGATGGACTTGTCAAAGGCTCAGTAAAATAAATGGATTTTGCAAGGTTCAGACTGTTCCATTCTCCAGAGTTAATATTTGTTAAAGGAAAAAGAACATGACGTGTTCACTTTGCTCTATGTCAGGAAAATTTTTGCCGATTTCCTACGTTGCAATTTTGCCATGAGAAAAATAGATCGAAGGGCACCATTTAGAACCCCAGTTGAGGAGAGGAAAGCCGTGATTAGGTATCGTTCCCTCCGGTCATCTCAGGTGTGAAAGAGAGGCAGGTCAACTTTCAGGGAGGAATTGGTGCCTAAATAGAGTGGTGTTATCAGATATTGGAAATAATCCAAGGAAGGGGACATCTGCCAGTCAGGATCTGATTATGGGGCCCAATAGCTGATGATGGAATGTTGGCTCAAATCTCACCTACTCAGTAACACCTTCTCTATCCACTCTATTCGAAAATGCACCCCCCACCCAGTGCCCTTGATATGACCTCCTTAGCAGTCAATGCCACCTGACATGCTGTGTATTTCACTCAGCGTTTATTGCCTGTCCTCCCAACTACAATGCAAGCTTACAAGGGGAGAGCGCTTTGTGTCTCACTCACAGCTGTGCCCTAGCACCTTGTCTGCCACCAGGCAGGTGCTTGACAAACCTGGATTGCAGGAGTGCTGAATAAAAGGTAGGAAATAAAAGAGCAGGAATAAACCTGAACTCATCACTCATTACCTTAGAAAAAGAATGATTTTAAGACCTGGCAAGGAGAGGGTAATCACTGTTAATATTTGGCCCGAAATTCTTAAACACTGGCTTTCTCAGAATCCAAATGAAGGAATAGAAAATTGATCATTAAAAAAAAAAAAAAAAAAGGTCATCAAGAAAACCCAGTCTGCATGGTAATTCTTCAGAATAAACAACTCAGTGTTTTCAGCATATTATGGCAAAGGAAAAAAAATATGGAGGTGAACCTATGTATTAAGAGACATCAATCTCAGGATGTAAACTCATTTGGATCTTGAGTTTTAAAATTTTGAAGAATGCATAATGTTTATGAAAAGAATGTGGAAATATGAACACACACTGGATATTTGAAAACTATTGAGGAGACATTGTTAGTGTATTTGGTGTGATAATGGCACACAGTGATTGTGCTTTACATGTCATCCGAAGATCCCTGGGGTTTCTAAGACACTTGCAGGGGATCCAGGAGGTCAAGATTATTTTTAATAATAAAACCTAGACGTTGTTATCCTACTTCATTGAGTTGACATTTACCCTGATGAAGTAAAAGCAGTTGGTGGGGGAACCTACTGGATTCCAGACAGTGGCACTGAACTGAACTAGTAGTCATTGCATTCTGCACGCTCACGCAATTGCAGAAATGTTACTCTCACTTAAGAATGGCCTTAATGGAGCAGTAAGAATTGTTAATTGTATTAAGTTTCAACCTTTGAGTGCAACAGAAAGTATGCACAAAGTACTTCTCCTGCACACAGAACCATGATGGTTACCTCCAGGAAAATCGCCTGTGCAGTTGTTTAAGTCGTGAGCTGAACGAACTGCTTTTCTCTTGGAACACTATTTTTACTTGAATGGCTGACAGTCAAAAGAAGGCTGAATGTTTGGCAGACATTTTCTCAAAGATGAATGAGCTGAGCTGTCACTTCAAGGAAAACAACTGACTATATTTGTCACCCAATGATAAAATGAGCTTTCAAGTGAAAATTAGAGTTTTGGCAACAACCTGTATCTGCTTCCCAATACTTAAAGCCTTTCCGATGAGACCAGTGGTGATATTATAGTGGTCATTTGATACTATGTACTAAAATATATCAACATTTAAAAGAGCTTCATGACTCAGCGAGCCAGTATTTTTCAAATGACCAAGGCATGATGTTACAAAATCATGCCTGGATAAATGATCTGTTCAGAACTCAAGAAAAACCAAAGGATTTTTTAATATAACAGAGTACAAAATTCATTGATGAGGTCATGTGTTGTGGTATATATTCTCTGCCCCACGGTAATGGCATTTGAGCAAATAAACAAAAATAAAAATTTGTTGTCACGACCTATGAACAAAATACACTGTTATTTATGTGCTTTCGGATATTTGCTCCATTTTAAACAGTCACTATTATTACAGTTAAAATCTCTTTACATCCTATAGCAATGTCATCCAAGCATGTACTTAATGTTGGTGCCAGTGCTTGTTGGAACAGAAGTAGATATTACAACGTGCTCAAAAGGAGATTGGACAACCACTAGGATACACTGGGTAGCTAGCTGATTGAGAAGCAAGCACTCTGAAACCTCAGTGGAAAGTCAAAAAAAATGAAATGCAATATTTAAGTTAAAATATATGATGTATTTTTCAGAAACATCCTGTATATGTTTCCTTTATTCCTAAGGGGAAATTAATAGAAAACAATGCGGTTTTGAATTTTGCAAGGTCTTCAGAAACAGTCCACACACAGAGTTCTCTGTGTTGCTATGCATAATGCTGTAGGGTAATTTATTTTCTGTGTGGGGAAGACTGGGGGTGGGAGATTCTTCCTTCTTTTGGTACATTTCAGTAGTCTTTTTAAAATATGCATAGTTTTTACAAAAATGGGATCACGCTCTACTTACTCTTGTGTGAGCTACATTTTTTTTCATTTCTGGATGCATTAGACACCTCCCCCCGTGTAGTTAGTAGACATTATCATTTTCAATGTCTCGCCAAATTCTATTTACATGTCATACAATTTAGTTTACTTACATCTAAGTGAAAGATTTTTAGATTGTTTCCAATGTTTTGCAAATATAAGCTGCGATGTGAGAACATTCTCGTATGTACATCTTTGTACAATATTAATGACTAACGATAATTTAAAATTTTAAATTTTGACACAATGAAGACTTCAGAAAGATTTTATGTGCTATAGCCCTACCGGGATTGTATAAAAAATATTTTTCCAAATTGTTCCAACCCTGAGTGTCATTATTCTTTTAAATATCGGCCAAACTTATAGGTCAAAATGGTAATACAGATGTCACAGTATTGTTCTTGGATTTTTAGTAAAGAAATGATAAGGGAGTGTTCTTTATATTCTTTGGGTGAGAAAGTATGACACCAAAGGCAGAATTCATAAAGGAAATAATTGACAAATTTAAGCATAGAGAAAATTAAATTCTGAAAAAATATCATTATAAACAAAGTTAAAGACAAACTGGGAAAATATGTGTGCTGCATGTATGTACCCTCTCACCCAAAGAATATAAAGAACACTCCCTTATCATTTCTTTGTAACTATTTTCATAATTTCTACTTTAAAATTTAAATCTTGTATCCAGCTTACACTTAATTCTTCTTTTCGTTAATTGTTCTAATGTACAGTCTTAGGAATCTAACATTTTTTTCTCCAAATTGTTAATTAGTTACCCGAGAATAATCGTGGAATACTCTAGTCTTTCACCAGTGCTGTGAATTAATATATATGCCTAAGTCTTTATTTTTTTTTTTGGAGCTAGTACTAAAAAGATTTCATTATTTTAGCTTTGTAATACATTTTTATATCTAACAATTATTAGTCTCTCTTTTTCGAAAATGTCCTGAGTATTCTGTTTTCCTTCCTGATGAAGTATTGAATTATTTCATTATACAATAAAAATCAAAACAGTGCAAACAATAACTAACAAAAATACCTTGCTGAAATTTAGTAACTTACAGAGTTATGCAATCATCACTTCAATCCAGCTTATGATTCTTTTTAACTCTGATAAAATTTATCACTTTAACCATTTTTAAGGGTGCAATTCAATGGCATTAAGTGCATTCTCAATGTTTTATAGCCATCAACCCTGTTTCTTTTCAGAACTTTTTCATCATCCCATGTCTTGCACTCCCAGTCCTTAGTAATTTCTATTCTACTTTCTATGAATTTTCCTATTCTAGATACTTCATGTAAGTGGCATCATACAATATTTCTCCTTTTGTATCTGGCCTATTTCACTTAGCATATCTTCAAATTTCACTCATGTTGTAGCATGTATCAGAAATTCATTCTTTTTTTTTTGGCTGAATGAAATATATATTTTTTATATATAGATATTTATCACATTTTTATTTATCCATTCTTCTGTTGATGGGCGCTTGGGTTGTTTCCACCTTTTGGCTATTGTGAATAATGCTGCCATGAACATTGGTATACTAGTACCTTTTGGAGACTATATTATTTTAATTAAAAGCTAATTGCTACCACTACACACCTATTAGGATGCCCCACATCCACAGCACTGACAACACCAAATGCTGGCAAGGATGTGCAGCAAGAGGAACACTCATTCTTTGCTGGTGGGAATGCAAAATGGTATAGCTATTTTGGAAGATAGTTTGACAGTTTCTTACAAAACTAAACATATTCTTACTATATGATCTAACAAAATTGTGCTCCTTATTATTTACCCAATTAACTTATTTTATGTCCACACAAAACCCTACACATGGATGTTTATAGCAGCTTTATTCATAATTGTCAAAACTTGGAAACAATCAAGATTTCTTTCAAAAGGTGAAAAGATAAACTGTGGTACATCCAGATAGTGGGATATCATTCAGCTCTAAAGAGAACTGAGCTATCAAGCCCTGAAACAAATATGGCAAAGCCTTAAGTGCATATTAATAAGTAAAAGAAACCAATTTGAAAAGACTTTATACTGCATGATTCCAACTATTTGACATGTTGGAAAAGGCAAAACTGGTGGAAAAAATAAGACCAGTGGTTTCCAGGGGCTCAGGGAGGGGGAGGAAGGAATGAATAGATGGGGCACAGGGGATGTTTAGGGCAGTACAACTATTCCGTATGATACTATAGTAGTGGATACATCATTATATTTTTCAAAACCCATAGAATGTACACCACTGAGTGAGCCCTAACATAAACTAAGGACTTTGGGTGATGTGTCAGTGTACATTCAATTGTAACAAATATTCCACTCTGGTGGAGGATGGTGATGGTGGAAGAGGCTATATATGTATGGGGGCAGGTGGTATATCTGGGAACTCCCTGTACTTTCTCCTCATATTTTGCTGTGAATCTAAAACTGGTTTAAAAAGAAAAAGAAAAAGAAAACCTAGTTGCAGCACACAGTACCTTTAAGGCCAATTTTATTTTAAATAATCAGAAAAGTGTGAACTTAACAGTTATTTTTGGAAAGTGAGAGTATGGGTATTTATTTTATACATATATTCTAATTAAAACTATCATAGGCTACCTGTATAATCTTTAAAAGGCAGTATTGGAGGAGCTAGTGGTGGTAAATGACAACCTTAATTTGGGAGAAATGAACAGTCCAAACCAAGAGATTATCTCTGCCAGCGATCATCCAAAGCCCTAAACAGGGAGAAGACACTCCAGAAAGTCCCAACACTCTGGCCCCGCAGGCTTATGGGAAATGTAGTCCCGAAGGCCGATGGACCACTCCTCGGAGGACCCTGGGACAGCAAGCATCTGCGCATGTGCAAGGCTGCGAGCGCGCCGCTGGCCGCCCTTCCCCCACCTCTAGCCGCGAGTGGGTGACAGGGCCCCGATTTCCGCGCGCCTTCTCCGCCCCGTGCTGTAACCTGGCCTAACACTCAGCCAAGAGTGGAGACTGTCCCTCCAGGTATGAAGAGGGCTACCAGGCAGCTCGCGGGGCCTAGGGGCCGAAGGAGAGGAGATGAAGGATGGGCTCGTGCCCGCGCAGGGTGGGAGCCCAAACTTCGGCGACTCGCGGGCGACGGTGACCCTCGGGACGGCGTCGGGGGAACGCCTGGCGCTCTCCTCGGCGTGAGGTTGGCAGGGCCCGCCTGGCCGGACGTGCAGGGGCGGAGACGGCGGAGTGGGAGGGCGGCTGCGAAGCTCGCCTTCCTCCCTTTGTCCGGGGAAGTGCCTCCGACGCCGGCAAGGGTCCGGCCGCTGGGGAGGGAGTTCGGAAGTCCAGACGGCCGTGCGCGTGACTAGGCCCATCGAGTACGGGGCGAGCCCGGGGGGCGGGGCCGCACACACCTGGCAGCGCCCGAGTGCCGCGTGCTGCGACCCGGGTCCTCGCGGTATGGAGGGAGAATGGAAAGCCCCCCGCAACGTTAGTGATGCGCAGACGGGCTGAACGAGTAAGAGCTCTGTCCACTTTGCAAGAACCTTTTCCGTTAAGTGTTCACCTACCCTGGGGCTTTGCTAGTATCTCAGTTTCTGTAGAAGGAATGATGAATGCTCACAAAGGTGGAGTGATTTTCCCAAGGTTACCCAGCCAGTTGATATTTTGTGATATGAATGGCAAATCGTTTTTCATTTGCCTTTTGACTTTGCCTACTGGTAGTTTTTGCCATGTAGGCGTTTTGAATTTCTCTGCAGTTGAATTTACTGCCCTTTCCTTTTATGGCACCCAAAAGACTTCATCACTTTGAGATTATACACGTTTTCTTATATTCCCAGTGGTACTTTAGAATTGCATTTTTTAAAAATTGCTGATGCTTTTATTGTGATCCCACTGATGGTTACATTAAGTTAGAGGGAATGTTGGGTCTTATTCTAGGTCTTCCCATGTGTTCAGGTCCTCTTTTGTTTCGACCCCCTACTCAGTATTTCACATTAATGAATGAACTGCATTTTCCTCAATTTTATTCTTTTGTAGGATTTTATTGCTGTTGAAGGATTCTTATTCCATTATTTCATCGTTTTTCTCTTATATTTGTTGATATTTCCCACTTTATTTTGTATGTTTTTCCTTAATTACTGTAACTAATGGTTATCTATATTTATTGCTAAAGAAGAATTCATTAATGTCTTTAGCATCTGTAGTAATGTCTCTGTGATCATTCTTGATAGTTCTAATTTATGGGAATTTTTTCCCCCATGGCCCATTTGGCTAGAGATTCATCAGTGTTATTAACCTTTTGAAATAACCAGCTTTTGGTTTCATTGAATTTCTCTATTTCCGTTTTCAGTTTCATTGATTTCTGCTGTTTATTATGCTTGCTTTGGGTTTCATTTCCCTTTTTTTTCCCTCTTGGTTTCTTAAGGTGGGAGGTGGGGTCATTGACACCCTTCTTGTTTTTTATAGAAATAGTTTAATCCTATAACTGTACCTCTAAATACTGCCGGAACTACATCCCTCGAATTTTTATATATTTTCATTTCCATTAAATTCTGAGTTTTTCAGAACTTTCTTTGTGACTTCCTTTTACCTGTTGTTTCTGTAGAAGTTTGTTGTTTAATTTCCACCTAGTTGGGGATTTTCCAGATCTCTTTCTGTTATTAATTTCAAGTTTAATTCTGTTTTTCAGAAAATTTACTCTCGAATTTCAATTCTTTAAAACTTGTGTAGGTTTGTTTTATGGTCAAGAATATAATTGATCTTAGTGAATGTTTTATATGTATTTTAATGACTACTGTGCTGTTGATGGTACAGTCTTCTATAAATATTGATTGAAACAAGGTAGTTGATACTGTGGTTCAATTCTTAATGGTTTTATATCTATCCATTCTGTCCCTTACTGAGAAAAAGAGTATCGAAGTCTCCATCTATAAGTGTAGATTTATGTATTATTTTTCTTTTTCTATCAGTCTTCACTTCTTATATTTTGAAGTTTTTTTGTTAGGTGCCTATACATTTAGGATTCTTAGGTCTTCTCGGTGATTTGACACATTTATTATTATGTGATGTCACTCTTTATCCCTGGTTAATATATTCCTTCTGAAGTTTACTGTTATTAATACAGTCACTGCAGCTTTCTTTTGATTTGTGTTTGCAAGGTATATTTATTTCATCCTTTTATTTTTGACCTAGCTATGTTTTATATTTAAAACAGACTGCTTATATACAGCACATAGTTTGATATTGCTTTTTTATCCAATTTGAAAACCTCTGTCGTTTAATTGGTGTGTTTCTACCAAGTGCTGAAATGGCTGGATGGAAATTGACCATCTTGCAACTTTTTTTCTACTTGTCTCATCTGGTCTCTGTTCCTATTTTACTCTTTTTCTGTCTACTTTTGGATTTTGTGAGTACTTTTTATGATTCCATTTTTTCCCCTCACTATTGGCTTGTCATTTATACCTCTTTTTGCCAAAATGTCTGTGGTTGCCCCAGAGTTTACAATAAACATATTGAGTTAATCACAGTGGACCTTTAAATAATATTATACTATGTAATGTAAGATCCTTAAAACAGTATACTCTCAATTTCATCACCTCACTTTTTGTGTTATCTTCATTTTAATCATCCCGGAGATGTTTATTTTTTTGTGTAGATCCAGATTTCTGTCTGGTTATCATATCCCTCCTATCTGAAGAACTTAATTTTTTTTTTGTAGTACAAGTTTACAGTAATGAATTCTGTTTTTGTTCGGAAAGGTTTTTATTTCACTTTCACTTTTGAAAGATATTTGCTAGGTATAGAATTCTGGGTTGATAGTGTTTTTCTTTTTTTGGTTTTTAAAAACACTTTAAAGATGTGAGTACATTGTCTTCTGGCTTGTATATTTTCTGATGAGAAATGGGCTGTGATTGTTTATCTTGGTTCCTCTGTATATAATGTGTCTGTTTTTCCTCTGGTGTTGACAAGACTTTCTCTTTAACTTTGGTTTTCAGTGGTTTGAGTATGATATATCCACATGTGTCTTTGTTTTGTTTTGTGCTATTTACCCGTTCAGATAAATTATCTGAGCTTCTTGGATCTGTGGTTTGATATCATTCATTATTTTTGGAAAATTTTTGGCCATTACATCTCCAAATACTTCTGTCCCATTCTTTCTTCTCCTTCTGAGACTGCAGTGGCATGTTTGTTAAGTCATTTGATATTGTGCCACATCCCTCAGATACTCTCTTTTTTCCTTTTTTCTTCCTCTTCCACTTTCACTTTGTATGACCTATCTTCAGACTTCCTGAAAATTTCCTCACTTCTGTTGAGTCTAATAATGAGCCTGTTAAAGATATTCTTTCAGCTCAGTCACCGTGCTTTTCTTTCCTAGCATTTCCATTTGATTTTTTTGCTGGTTTCATCTCTTCTGAAATTCCCTGTTTCTTCATTCATGTTGTCTACCTTAAAGCCTTTAATGTATGAATCATAGTTGTTTTAAATTCTCTGTTAATTTTATTAGTTGAGGAGTCAGTTAACTTTTTCTCTTGATAGTGGATAGTCTTACTCATATATTTTCAGGTGTCTTATGATGTTTGAGTGAAGGTTGAGTGCTGCCATTATGATCCTTTCTGCCCCTTAAGAAAAGGCAAAGTGACTGCCCCAGGAGATGGTATTTTCCTAGGAGATGTGCAGGGATTTCTAAGCAGGTCATTCTAGGAATTTTGAAGTAGGTCAGAGCTTTAATAACAGTGCCTTCCTTTTTGCTTTATTCTAGGTCCACTTTCATAATTCTATGCCTTTACCCAAAAGCTAAAGAAAATGAACAAATCCCAGGTGAGTTGTTTTGTTTATTTCCAGTTTTGTTTTTTCGTACATTTGTGGAAGTTTATAAAGATCCAGAAAATGAAACAGCAAAGTATATATGAGTGAAACTCAAGGAAAACATAGGAAGAATAACTGATCAATACCAGCAGCTGAAAAGCAAACCAAGTTAATTAAGTGTCTTACATTGGTTATGAATACTGTTTCTTTGTTCTCTAGCATTAGGTCTGGATAAATTGTATGTATCTTCATTTAGGTTGTGTTTTGGGCAACATTCCCAGGAATAACCCAAATTTAAAGAATTATCATTTTGTCTGTGGTTATTTCATATAGCATTCTTCAGTGCAAATGCTGGGTTTTATTATGTGTATTTTATTTTTCTAATCAGATTAGCATGATGCCAGAGAACTCAAATAGCTGGGTGTATATTCAGATTCTCCCCTCACTTTCACAAGTATCATTGTTATTCCTCGAGCAGCTTTCCAGATTTTATTTGTACATATTTACAAAGTATATATATGTAGGTAACTGTATAAATAGCGTATAAATCATACTGTTTTGTTTATATGTGTTTTGCTTTGTTTTTAATTAATAGACAATTTTTTAGAGCAGTTTGGGGTATACAGAAAATTTGAATAGAAAGTACTGAGAATTCCCATATACTCCCTCTACACACAGTTTCTACTGTTATTAACATCTTACATTAATGTGATATGCCTGTTAATAATTGAGAAGCCAATATTGATACTTTAACTAAAGTCCATAGATTACATTAGGATTCGCTCTTAGTGTTGTATATTAGTAATGAGTTTTGACAAATATATAATGACATGTACTGACTATTATAATATCATACAGAATAGTTTCGCTGCCCTAAAAATTCCTATGCTTTATCTATTCATTCCTCCTTCCTCTCCCTAAGCCCCCGGCACCTCCTGATCTTTTTACTGCCTCTATAGTTATGTTTTTACAGAATGTCATGTAGTTGGAATTGTACAGTATGTAGTTTTCAGATTAATTTCTTCCACTTAGAAATATGCACTTAAGGTTTCTCCATGTCTTTTCATGGCTCGATAGCTCATTTCTTTTTAGCACTGAATAATATTCTGTTATATGGATGTGCTACCATTTATTTATCCATTCAGCTATTGAAAAGCATCTTGGTTGATTCTGAGTTTTTGCAATTATGGATAAAGCTTCATGTAAACATGTGCAGGGTTTTTGTATGGACATGAAATTACTCATTTGGGTAAATACTAAGAAGTGTAATTGTTAGATTGTATGTCAGAAGTATATTTAGTTCTGTAAGAAAGTGCCAAACTGTATCATTTTGCATTCCCGCCCTCAGTGAATGGGAGTTCCTGTCGCTCTCCATCCTCGCCAGCATTTGGTGTTGTCATTGTTGTGGATTTCGGACATTCTAATAGGTGTGTGGCGGTATCTCATTGTAATTTACGATTCCCTGATGATGTGGTGTGGAACAAATTTTCATGTGTTTATTTGCTATCTGTATATCATATTTGGTGAGGTGACCGTTAAGATCTTTGGTCCATTTTTAAATCAGATATGTCTTTCGCAAAGATTTTCTTTTCCCCCATCTGTGGTTTGTCCTTTTCTTTTTTTGGTTATGTATGTTATTATCACTAGATAACATATCTTTCAAATCTTTCCATAACAGAACAGTTTCGTAATTTTTCCACATTTTTAAATTCTGTAGTATACTACACGTACAATATTATAATATTCCTTATGTGTTATAACTATATGTATAACAAATATGTATACATTAAAATGGGCACCCATGTACTTACCCAGGTTAAGAAATAGAACACTAAGCTGATCCTTTTCTTTTTTTTTTTGGTGTCTTTTAAAAAAAAAATTATTTTTCGACTGCAGTTGACATGCAATATTATATTAGTTTCAGCTTTACAACCTTGTGATTAGACATTTATATACCTCACAGAGTGATACTCTGATATAGTACCTATCTGACATCGTACATAGTTATTGCAGTATTATTGACTATATTCCCTATGCTGTACTTTCCATCCCTGTGACTGTTTTTATAACTGGAAATTTGTACTACTTACCTTTCTCGTACATCCATGCAACACCCTCCCATCTTACAACCATCAATTTGTTCTCTCTCTGAGTTTGTTTCTGTTTTGTTCTTTGTTTGTTTTTTACATTCCACATAGAAGTGAATCCATATCCTTTGTTTTTGACTTATTTCAATTAGCATAATACCCTCTACTCCATCCATGTTGTCACAAATGGTAAGATATCATTTATTTTTTTTTTTAATGGCTGAGTAATATCCCATCGTACTTATGGACCACATCTTTATCCATTTTTCTGTTGATGGATACCTAGATTGCTTCCATGTCTTGGCTATTGTAAATAATGCTGCAGTAAACATAGAGGTGCATATATATTTTTTAATAGTGTTTTGGATTTCTTTGCATAAATATCCAGAAGTGGAATTGCTGAGTCATAGGGTAGTTCTGTTTTTAATTTTTTGAGAAACCTCCATACTGTTTTCCATAGCGGCTGCACCAATTTGCAGTCCCACTAACAGTGCACAAGGGTTGCCTTTTCTCCACATTTTCACCAACACTGGTTTGTTGATTTATTGGTGATAGCCATTCTGACAGGTATGAGGTGATATCTCATTGTCGTTTTAATTTGCATTTCTCTGATGATTAGTGACTTTGAGCATCTTTTCATATGTCTATTAGCCATCCGTATTTCCTCTTTGGAGAAGTATCTGTTCAGGTCTTCTGCCCATTTTTATTTGGATTGTTTGTTTTGTCGAGTTGTATGAGTTCTTTGTATGTTTTGGATATTAATCTCTTATCAGACGTATCATTAGCAAATGTCTTCTCCCAATCAGTCGGTTGTTTTTTTGTTTTGGTGATGGTTTCCTTTGCTGTATAAAAACTTTTTAGTTTTATGTAGTCCCATTTATTTATTTTTTCTTTTGTTTCTCTTGCCCAGGGAGATATATCCAAAATGAAATTACTGTTAGTAATATCAGAGAGTTTACTGCCTATGTTTTCTTCTAGAAGTTTTATGGTTTCGGGTCTTACATTTGTCTTTAATCCATTTTGAGTCTGTTCTTGTATACAGTGTAAGAAGGTGGTCCAGTGGTTTTTTTTTTCCATGTATCTGCCCAATTTCGCCAACACCATTTATTGAAGAGACTGTCTTTACCCCATTGGATATGCTTACCTCCTTTATCATATATTAAGTGAGCATACAGGCGTGGATTTATTTGTGGGCTCCCTGTTCTGTTACATTGATCAATGTATCTGTTTTTATGTCAGTACCATGCTGTCTTGATTACTGTAACCTTGTAGTGTAGTTTGATATCGAGTAGCGTGATACCTCCAACTTTGTTGTTCTTTCTCAAGATTTGCCGTGGCTATTAGGGGTCTTTTATGTTTCCATATAAATGATAGGATTATTTGTTCCAGCTCTCTGAAAAATGCCATTAATATTTTGATAGGGATTGTATTGTATCTATAGATTGCTTTGGGCAGTATGGCCATTTTAACGATGTTGATTCTTCCTACCCATGAGCACTGTATATGCTTCCATTTATTTGTATCTTCTTCAATTTCTTTTTTCAATGACTTTTAATTTTCTGAGAACAGGTCTTTTACCTCCTTGGTTAATTTGATTCCCAGGTGTCTTAATTGTTTTCAATGAAATTGTAAATGGGATTGTTTTCCTAATCTCTTTTTCTGAAAGTTCATCATCGATGTATAAAAAGGCCACTGACTTCTGAATATTAATTTTGTAACCTGCCACTGTACTGAATTCATTGATAAGTTCTAACAGTTTTTAGTGGAATCTTTAGGGTTCTCTGTATATTATAGTATCATGTCATCGGCAAATAATGAGAGTTTTACTTCTTCCTTTCCAATTTGGATGCCTTTTTTTTTTTTCTCTTTCTTGTCTTATTGCTGTGGTTAAGACTTCCAATACAGTGTTGAAGAGGAGTGGTGAAAGTGAGCGTCCTTGTCTTGTTCCTGATCGTAAAGAAAATACTTTTAGCATTTCACCATTGAGTTTGATGTTAGCTGTAGATTTGTCATATGTGGCCTTTATTATGTTGAGGTATGTTCCTTCTATTCCCACTTTGCTGAGAGTTTTTATTATCATAAGTGGATGCTGGATTTTGTTAAATGCTTTTTCTGCATCTATCGATATGATCATGTGGTTTTTATCTTTTAATTTGTTAATATGGTGTATCACATTAATCGATTTGCAGATATTGTACCAACCTGCATCCCAGGAATAAATCCAACTTGATCATGGTGTATGATATTTTTAACGTATTGCTGAATTCGGTTTGCTAATATTTTGTTGAAGATTTTTGCATCATTGTTCACAAGAGATATCAGCCTATAGTTTTCTTTTTTTGTAATGTCTTTGTCTGGTTTTGGAATCAAGGTAATGGTGACCTCATAAAAGGAGTTAGGGAGGCTTCCCTCTTCTTGAATTTTTTGGAATAGTTTGAGAAGAATAGGTGTTAATTCTTCTTTGAATGTTTGGTAAAATTCTCCTATGAAGCCATCTGGTCCAGGACTTTTGTTTTTTGGGGGAGGTTTTGATTACTGATTCTGTTTCATTGGTGGTAATCAGTCAGTTCAGATTTTCTGTTTCTTCTTGACCCAGTTTTGGGAGATTATATGTTTCTAGGGATGTGTCCATTTCTTCCAGATTGTCTAATTTGTTGCCATATAATTAATTGCTCGTAGTATTCTCTTATGATCCCTTTGTATTTCTGTGGAGTCCGTAGTTATTTCTTCTCTTCCATTTAGGCTTTTATTTATTTGAGTCTTCTCTTTTTTTTCCTTGATGAGTCTGGCTAAGGGTCTGTCAATTTTGTTTATCCTTTCAAAGAACCAGCTCTTGGTTTCATTAATCTTTTGTATTTTTTTTAGACTCTATTTCATTTATTTCCTCTCTAATCTTTATTATTTCCTTCCTTCTATTCACTTTGGGCTTTGTTTGCTGTTCTTTTTATCGTTGTTTTAAGTGTAAGGTTAGATTGTTTATTTGAGCTTTTTCTTGTTTCTTGGGGTAGGCCTATATTGCTATCAATTTCTGTCTTAGAACTGCTTTTGCTGTGTCTCATAGATTTTGAATCGTTGTGTTTTCATTTTCATTTGTCTCTAGGTACCTTTCGATTTCTTCCTTGAGCTCAATAATAACCCATTCATTGTTTAGTAGCATGTTATTTAGCCTCCCTATGTTTGTCTATTTTCCAGTTTTTTTCTTGTAGTTGATTTCTCGTTTCATACCATTGTGATTAGAGAAGACAGTTGATATGATTTCAGTCTTCTTAAATGTATTGAGACTTGTTTTGTGTCCTAACGTGGTCTGTCCTAGAAAATGTTCCATGTGCACTTGAGAAGAATGTACATTTTGCTGCTGTGGGGTAAAATGCTCTTCAAATATCTATTAAATCCATCTGGTCTAGTGTGTCTTTTAGGCCCATTGTTTCCTTGTTGATTCTTTGCCTGGAAGATCTGTCTATTGGTGTCAGTGGGGTCTCCTACTGTGAGTGTATTACTATTGATCTCTCCTTTTATGTCAGTCAATAATTGCTTTATGTATGTAGGTACTCCTATGTATGTAGGTACATATGTGTTTACTAGGGTTATGTCCTCTTGATTTATCAATTCCTTTATCATTAAGTAATGCTGTTTTTTGTCTCTTATTATAGCCTTTTTTAAAAGTCTACTTTATCTGATATAAGTATTGCTACCCTGGCTTTTTGTTGTTGTTGTTGTTTGCGTGAAGTATCTCTTTTTCCATCCCTTTACTTTCAGTCTGTGAATGTCATTTGATCTGAAGTGGGCCTCTTATAGACAGCATATGCATGGGGTTTGTTTTCTTAGCCATTTAGTTATCGAATGTCTTTCGATTGGAGCATTTACTCCATTTACATTTAAAGTGATTACTGAGAGGTACATAGTTACTGCCATTTTATTATTCGTATTTGTTATTTTTGTTTTCTTTTTTACCCCTTCTCTTTTTAAGAAGTCCCTTTAGCATTTCTTGTAATACTAGCTTGTTGATAATAATTCCTTAAGTTTTTTCCTGTCTGGGATGCTCTTTAGCTCAACTTCCATTTTAATCGAAAGCCTTGCTGGGTAGAGTATTCATGGTTGTAGATTCTTGTTTTTTATAACTTTGAATATTTCTTGCTACTCCCTTCTGGCCTGCAAAGTTTCCATTGAAAAATCAGCAGACTTTCTTATGGGGGGGATAGCCTTGTGAGTAACTAGCTGCCTTTCTCTTGCTGCTGTTAAGATTCTCTCTTTGTCTTTGACCTTTGGTAACTCTTGCAGGCGGCAGAGGTCTGCTTGCCATTGACTTCTGTGTAGTGCCCACCCAGTGCTAGCCAAAGTTTGTTGCCTGTGTGGATTGGGAGATCCGATGGGGAAGGGCAGGGAAATGGCAGTTCGCTGTCAATGGGCCGCCTGGGGCAATTTGTGGGTAGTGTGGGACAGGGTCTCAGAGAGACAATGACAATGGGATCAGCACAGCCTCAGTCTTGCTGAAACTTTGGTAACTGTTCGTGCATTGCCGCAGAAGGTAACCGTTGGTGCATTCCCGCAGAAGTCCGAGGTCACAGCAGGACCAGCTGCTGTCTGGGACTGGCCCACAGATCCCCAAGATCTGCCCAAGTTTGTATTGGCAGCAGTGATCTGCTTGACCCTGTCTTGGAAATGTGGCTCACAGTGCTGGCTGCCAGCTGCGAATGCTTGGCCTTGAATAGCCCTGAATGGGCACAGGGTGTGGCAGCCATCCAGCCGGTATCCCGGGTGAGTGTCCACAGATCAGAAAGCCTGTGCACCGGCCCTTCAGAGGGGCATCTAAGGTTTCAGTCTCTTTCCATCTCACCCAGACGGCTGGAATCCCCTCTGGTTTTTACAGCCAAAGTTATTGGAATCTCCTCTTCCCTAGGCTGGGACCCTGGGCTGGGGAGCCCCCAAATGAGACCAGGGCCCCCCACCTCCTTCAGGAGAGCCTCTGCAGCCTTGCTTTCCCTCTGGGTGATCCTCTACCACCCTTGGGTGTGGGTCCAGCTGGATTCAGGACTTTACTCCTACCGGCTTCAGTGTGGCTCCTTTATATTATCAGCCATAGGTGTTACAATCAGTTGGACTTCAGGTGATTCTCCACGTTAATTATTTTATAATTTGGTTGTAATTTCAGTGTGGACCTGGGAAGAGACAAACCCTACTTTCACCTAGTCTGCCATCTTCCTTTCCCCTTCCTCACATGAATCTGGTTCAGGACTTTTGTTTGCTAGAAGTTTTTTGATTTCCAGTTCAATATCATTAATAATTATTGATCTGTTCAGATATTTTGTTTCTTCCTGATTCAATCTAGGAAGATTGTTTCTAGTTCATTTATTTTTTCTTATTATTATTAAACTTATCAGGTGATGTTGGTTAACAAAGTTATATAGGTTTCAAGTGTACAATTCAACAGTACATCATGTGTATGTTGTATTGTGTTCACCACCCAAAGTTAAATTTTCTTATGTCACCATATATTTGACCTCTTCTACCCTTATCTACTTCCTCCCACCCCCACATTTCTTGCAGGTTGTCCAATTTGTTGGTGTATAATTGTTTGTCATATTGTCTTGTAATCATGTGTATTTCTGTGGTGTTGGTTGTCATGTGTCTCTATTTTTTATTATATTTATTTGGTCCCTCTTTATATTCTTGATGAGTCTGATTGAAGAATTATCAATTTTGTTTATGTTTTCAAAGAAGCAGCTCTTAGTTTCATTGATTCTTTCTATTGTTTTTTTTTTTACAGTCGATTTCTCTTATTCCTGCTCTGATATTTTTTGTTTTCTTCCTTCTACTCACTTTGGGTTTTGTTCTTATTTTTCTAGTTCCTTTTGGTATGAGGTTAGATTGTTTGAGATTTTTCTTGTTTCTTGAAGTGGTCCGGTATTGCTGTGAATTTCTCTCTTAGAACTAACTACTTTAGTCGTGTCCCATAGATTTGGGGTCATTGTGTTTTCATTTTCATTTGTCTCAGGTATCTTAATCTCATTGTTAACCCATTCATTGTTTAGTAGCATGATATTTAGCCTTCACATGTTTGTGGTTTTCAGTTTTCTTATAATTGGTTTCTCGTTTTCATAGCATTGTGATAGGAGAAAATGCTTGATATGATTTCAGTCTTCTTAAATTTATTGAGACTTGTTTTGTGGCCGAACATGTGGTCTTTCCTGGAAAATGTTCCATGTGCACTTGAAAAGAATGTATATTTTACTGCTTTTGCATGAAATTGACATAAAAATGTCAATTAAGTTCATCTGCTCAGATATGTCATTTAAGGCCACTGTTTCCTTGTTGATTTTCTGTCTGGATGATCTATCCATAGATGTCAATGAAGTGTTAAACTTTACCCTATTATTATTGTCTTAACTGTTGATATTTCCCTTTATGAAGGTCAATATTTGCTTATATATTTAGTCGCTCCTACCTTGGCTATGTTTATAAAAGTTATAATCTCTTGTTAGATTGATATTTTATCATTATAATATGCTCTTTTTCCCCTTTTGTTACAGCATTTCTTTTAAAGTCTATTTTGTCTGATATAAGTATTGTTACCCCAGCTTTTATTATTCGTTTGCTTCTATTTGCATGAAATATCTTTTCCCATCCCTTTACTTTTTCAGTCTGTGTGTGTCTTTGGATCTGAAGTGGGTCTCCTGTAGACAGCGTATGTATGGGTCTTGTTTTTATCCATTCAGCCACCCTATATCTTTTGCTTGGAGCAGTTAGTCCATTTACATTTAAAGTAAATATTGATAGGTACGTTGTTACTGCCATTTTATTAATTGTTTTCATTGTATTTGTAATTCTTCTCTGTTCCTTTCTTACTCTCTTGCTGTCTTCTCTTTTATGTTGATTACTTTCTGTAGTTTTATGCTTGGATTCCTTTCTTTTTATTTCTTATATATCTCTTAAAAGATATTTCATTTGTGGTTACCATGTGCTTCACATATTCCAAGGTTTATTTATAGCAGTATATTTTAAATTGATGGTCCCTTAAGTTCACACCCATTTTAAAATCACCCCCAGCACATTTATGTTTTTGTCATTTTTCACTTCTTGTATTTGTGTGTATTTGTGTGTATCCCGTCATTTACTATTGTAATTACACATGCTCTTCCTATTTTTGCCTTTTATCTTTTGTACTAGCTTTATACTTGGTTAATCCACTGCTTTTACTAAGTGTTTGCTTTTGTCAGTGAGAAAAATTTTTTTCTCTCCTATATTTTCTTATTCATAATTTTGGTCTCTTAAAAGAAATCCCTTTAACATTTCTTATAATACCAGTTCAATGGTGATGAACTCCTTTAGCTTTTCCTTGTTTGAGAAGCTCTTTATCTGCCCTTCGATGCTAAGTGACAGCCTTGCTGGGTGGTGTCATCTTAGTGTAGGTCTTTGTCTTTCGTCACTTCAGCTGTTCCACACCGCCCCTTCTGCCTGCAGAGTTTCTGTTGAGAAATCAGCTTATATTCTTATGGGAGCTCCCGTGTATGTAACTAACTGCTTTTCTCTTGCTACTTTTAAGATTCTCTCTTTGTCTTTATTCTTTGGCATTTTAATTATGATGTGTCTTGATGTGGGCCTTTTGGGGTTCATCTTGTTTGGGACTCCCTGCACCTCCTGGACTTGTATGTCTGTTTCCTTCACCAGATTCAGGAGGTTTTCAGTCAATATTTCTTCAGATAGGTTTTCAATCCCTTGTTCTCTCTCTCCTCCTTCTGATATGAATGTTGGTAAGCTTGTTGTCCTAGAGGCCCCTTAAACTATCCTCATTTTGGGGGATTCTTTTTTCTTGTTGCTGTTCTGACGGGGTGTTTTCTGCTACCTTATCTTATAAATTGCTGACTCTATTCTCTGATCTAATCTACTGATGATTCTAATGTATCCTTCATTTCAGTTATTTTCTTCATTTCTGATTGGTTCTTTTTTATGTTTTCTATCTCCATTTTTATGTGTCCTGTCTCTTTGTTAAAGTTCTCATTGAGTTCATTTACTCACCCCCTAAGTTCATTGAGCAATCTTATAACCACTGCTTTGAACTTTTTATCCGATAGATTGGTTGTCTCCATTTTGTTTACTTCATTTCCTGGAATTTTGTGCCATTCTTTTATTTGGAATATGTTTCTTTGTTTCCTCATTTTTGCTGACTCTCTGTGTTTGTTTCTGTATGTTAGATAGATCTTCTATGTCTTCTGGTCTTGACAGAGTGGCTTTATGTAGAAGGTGTCCTGTGGGGCCCAGTGGCATGGTCTCCCTGGTCACAAGCCAGGTGCTCCAGATTTGTCCCCTGTGTGAGTTGTGTGTGCCTTCCTGTTGTAATTGAGCCTTTATTGCTGGTGGCACATCAGTGGGTGGAGTTGACCCTCAGGATGACTGGCTTTGTGGGCTGGCTGTGACTACAGCAGACAAGCTATTCCTTGGGGGTCACTTTAGCAGGGCTCTGGTGCCTGCTGAGTCTAACCTTCGGGTATGTCATTTGTAGAGTTTGTTGGGTAGTGCTCTGGTGTAGTCTGAAGCCAGCCACCATGTATGGTGGTTCTGGAGCCTCTTTTTTTTTTTTTTTTCCTTTTTTCAGGCAAGGCAACCCTTGGTTGACCTGACAGATTGCAAGGACCTTGTCAGCTTACAATCCTTTATTTTTTTAATCAAAATTGGAAAATTCTCAGCTATTATATCTTCAAATAATATTTCTATCCCATTCTTTTTCTCCTCTTTTTCTGTGACTATACATTATCTTTCTTTTTTCAGCATTCTAAATAATAATGTTAGACTTTTGACCATGTCTCCCATCTCTTTTATGTTTCGTTTTTCCCCCCAGTGCTTCAGTTTGGATATCCTCTATCAAACTGTCTTCAAGTTCACAATTCTTCTGATATGTCTAGTCTGCTGTTAAGTCTACACAATGAGTTTTTAATTTGTTACTACGTTTTGCAGTTCTAGGATATCTATTTGCTTCCTCTTTGTTGAACTGTTCCCATATTTTCATTCATATTGACCATCTTTTTCTCTCTGTTCTTTTACATATCACTTTACTGATAATCTGAACTCATGTGCTAAACCTAATACATGGATTATCTCTACATCTGCTGTTGAACTGTATCTTTTGATATTGGCTTTTGGATTTTTGCCTTTTTTCATGTCTAGCAATTTTTGTTGGTATGCTGGGCTTCTTGTATGATACACATTTCCCTCTAAAGAATGTTAAGTTTTGTTCTGCCAATACTTTAACTGTCTGGCAGAACCACTGCTCTCTGCTAGTCCTCTGGATGCTTGCCCTCCACCTGCACATATTAGAAACCAGCTAAAGATTGAGGTGAATTTTCATGCGGGATTTTAGAGCCCCTTCTCTGTGGCTTCCTTATCTCCCATTACCCTGCTCCCAAATCCCAGTTGCTTTGCAGACCCAAATGCCAGTTTTTATTCCATGGAGCAATACTGCCATTTTCTGCTTGGATTGTATTTGTGCCATGGTTTAGGAAATACCTTTAGTGACATTTTTGCTGGATGTAGAATTCAAGGTGGTTGTTTTTTTTCTTCTAACACTTACATCATCAGTGTGAATGTGGGGCATGCTCATCTTTCAGGAATTTTAGCCCTGCAATGGCTGCTCTCCAGTGCCTCTTATTTTGTCCACCTTTTATTATTGTTTTTCCTCAGAATTTTGACGTCATTGCTTTTTTAGTGTTGTAGTTCAGGAGTCCAGAGGCCTATCTACTTGTCAGGATGTGACCTGTTCAGTTCTCTCCTAAAACTTGTAGGCTTTTCTCTTTGTACCCAGTGTTCTAAAGTTTTTGGTGATTTGTCTTTTTCTTCCTTTTTGCTTAATAGTTATATTTTTTGTTCTTACCTTTTTTTTTGTTTGATTTTGTGAAATATGAAAATGCACAGAAGTACAAATAAAAGTACAGTAGATTGAGCTATATAAAATTGCAAGATTTGTATGTCAGAACAGTTGAGTGCCATCAATTTTAATATGGTTCGACCTAATAACTGTCGACCTGTTATACCATCTAGTAGTCAGTATTTAACATCTTATTTGCTTCCACATATTATGTACATTGAAGTGTTTTTCTTTGAGTTACACAATTCATATGTAATTTCTGTCTTACTCTCTCTTTATCTCTGTTGTGGATCTGCCCTCCCTAGTGTGCTGTCACTCTTGATGTTAGGTTACCTAACTCAGTGCTAAAATCTTCTTGACCATTAAAGCCCGTCTTCTCACCTTAGAGGTATCTAATATTAAGTTTTGTATGGGTGTATCTAATTTTTTTTAAATAGTTTTGTATGCATTAAGTAAAATTTTTAAATTCGGTAGTTATGGTATATATGTATATTTTTGGAATTCTGTTTTAACTAATATTGACCTTCTGCAAACTTTTCTGTGCCTTTTGTTTTCAGACTTTAAGTTTGCCTCATAAAAAGTATGTTTTAAAAAAAAAAAACAAAAAAAAACTTCTTTGAAAGTCGTAATCTTTTACTAAACATTTATTCCATTTTATTCTGATTACTGATTTTCTTGATTCACTTTTCTTCTTCTGGTTGTCAGAATATATTTACATCCTTTTAAAGATTTATCTTACTCTTTCAGTACTTAAATGTTAATCACAATTTATGTTTTCCTCTCAAACACAACTTTCTCTCTGCCATAACTTTCAGGTTCCTGGCATTAAACATTAGTTTCAGCTTTTTACCTCACACCTTCTCCCCCCATTCCATATATGCTTCTTTTAACACCATGTTTTGCTGATTTGCTGCTCCCTGTTGCTTTTTGCATTCAACTGATTTGTGCCAGGTTTAATTTTCTTCTTTGTGGAGTACATCATATGATAGTAATAGTAATGTCTAACACGCAACATTTACTATTTAATAGTCAACATTTTACTTCAGATTGTCAAATTATGGGCATGAGCCAAATAAATGGCTTCTGCCTTGTTTTTGTATGGCCTGCAGCTAAAAATGGCTTTTAGCATTGATATTTAGTATTTGGTATTAGTATTTAGTTTTTAGTATTGATCTTGGGCACACATCACCTGTATTCTCTGCTCGCATACCAAGTGGCTAAAGATTCCTGTAGTGCTGAGATGCCATGAGATAATGCTGATTAGGTTACCTGCACCATTTTTAAATGGTTGAGAAAAAAATCAAAAGAAGGATGGTGTTTCATGATGTGAAAATTATGAAATTCAAATTTCTCTGTCCATAATCAAGTTTATTGGAGCACAGCCATGCCCATTTGTTTCTATATTGCCTGCGCTTGCTTTTGTGGTGCAATGTCAAAGTCGATTAGTTGTAGTAGAGACTATGTATGGCCGGCAAAACCTAAAACATTTACTACTTTGCCCTTTACAGAAAAAATTTGCCAACTCACATTCTAGTATTTTCAGTACTTTGAAGATATTCTCTTATTTTCTGGCTTTTGTTGTTTCTGTTGAAAAGTTAGCTGTCAGTTTTACTGTTTTGCCTCTCAAGTCATTGCATCTTTTTTTTTTTCTGGGATTTCAGCAGTTTTTATTATGATGTGCCTAAGTGTGGTTTTCTTTATATTTATTCTTCTTGGGATTAGTGGTGTTTCTGTGGTCTGATGTGAGCAGTTTTGGAAAATTCTAAGCCATTATCTCTTCAAGTACTGTAGTTTGTCTCCTTTATTTGGACTCAAATTGCAAATACATTAGACCTTTTTAGTTTGTTCCATATGTCTCTTAGGCTTTTTGATGTGTTTTCCACTCTTTGTTCTTCTTGTATTTCAGTCTGGATGTTTCTTACTCCGATCTATCTTAGAGTTACTCATCATTTCAGCTATGCCTAACCTATTACTGTGAAATCCAATTATGTATTTAAAAACTTTTTTCTAACTTTTTTTCTGCTCAGTTTTTATCTATTTTGTTCCTTTCTTCTGTGAGAGGTTATTTGACTCATGACTTATGCCTGTGTGACTATGAGCCACATTGTATGTCTCCACTTATGTTATGCTGATAATGTGGAGATGATACTGCACGAATGGAGCAACCCAGTCCTAGATGCTGGAAAGCTGAGCAGGCGCTAATGAGGATAATACCCAATTTATGCAAGTAAATGTATAAGTACAGCCAGAATTGATCTGGGAATTATGTAGATTACAAGCTGAATAAAAAGCATTTTTAATGAGTACATAGGACATCAGGAAACTGAACTAGATGTTAAGATTTAGTGAATATTACCAAAATTTTTACACAATCTGAGTGAAACAGTACAGATGCTACATTATTTTATTGAGTACCTAACATGTCCTCATGTGTTTCATGCTAATAGGAATACAAAGATGAACAAGATATAATTTCTGGTCTAAAAAATTTTAATATCTAATGGGAAGAGTGAGAGGAATAAGAGACTTCTAACGAAAGAAAGAGTGAAATAAGTGCCACAAGAGAGAAACAAGAAAAGTACTCTCGCAGCACTCAAAATCTAAGATGTGATTTAAGTGGGAAGATGTGTGCAAAGAGAGGGGAGCCATGGGAAAGAGCGATGAAAAAGAAATTTGGATGATGTTAAATACTGGGCTAGTCAGTAGTTCATTGCAATAGATCGTGGATAACCGTCTCTAATCAGGGTGCTCATATAGAGCTTTAGAGTGTGGGGTAGAAGAGAGTAAGGAGAGACAAGAAATAAGAATGAGGAAGCTTTGGTAACAGCCGGGGCGACAGAGGAATAGGAAGCAAAGACTTGAGGAGTGCCTACCAGGGTGAAGACCGATCTTGCTCCTTGTGCCGCTACGGCTAAATTTAGTCCTTAGGACATTTCCTAGTGTTCCTGTTTTTCAGAATTGATCTGAATTTGAGAATAAATATTCACTATAGGGAAAACCTTGACTCTGTGATTGTTGACCTCCGTTCTCAGGCGCAGATGACCTATCATGTGCATTCTCTGCCCCCGTGCCAAGTGGCCAAAGATTCCTATAAGATGTCTTGAAACAACGCTCAGTAGATTCCCTGCAAATTTGTGGTACTCAGACCTTTATCTTATTTTTTTTTCTCTCTCACTTCCTATAACCTTTAGGAGCTGTGAGTGAAAAGTGGTGGAAAGTACTGAGGCAAGGTTGTGAAGATGGTGACAGGCGTAATCTAGATTTTGGAGGCATGAAATCTTAGAGGTGCAGTGACAGACAGAGGTGCATGGCCGTTTGGAAGAAGGGAGGGGTTAAGGAATTGGAGGTCATAACTGAACATGAACTATATGGATTCTAGAGAGAGAGAGAATGTGAATGGGGAAAAGAGGATTTGTATGCTCAGAGAAGTAAATTTAGAGGTGAACGTTTTAGATGTGTAACAGTTTAAAGAATTGAGGGGATGCTAAAATGGTCTGCTCTGGGTGTCAAGTACAGTAGGTACACCTCTGTTCATGGCCATAGAATTTCTGCCCAGAACATCAAATTCATTCCAGATTGAAACTCTCTCTCATGACAAAAAGTAAGTCTTTGAAGTCAGTCATGTTTGACATCTCTTTTAAGGCTATGCTATCAGAATTGTTTTATTAACAGTTTTTGGAGGACTGTTTTGTTTGTATAGAGATGGAAAATAGCATTGTGAGAAAAAGTATTTTCATATTTATTAGCAGAGTCATTTCTAAAGAAATGTTAATCGAGCCATTGAGGTGCCACAGGTGTACACCCTTGTTGGTCTGACAGCGGCACAGTTTAGTGCACTTATCATGTGGCTGTGTGGCTGGAGATGGTTTTGAAGGTTGTCAGATGGCCTTCTGTTTGTTTTCCTTTCTTATAACTTTTTAATTTTGATCAAATGCTTGATTTTCTAGTTGCTTTCATAACTTTTCATATTTATAATGCTTCAACGTTTTGTTCATTGAGATTGTTTATTATAGTGAAAAGTATCGTATAGAGAAGAGTATTTAAAATGTACATGTGAGATAGATAGATAGATAGATAGATAGACAGACAGACAGACAGACAGACAGACAGACGAAGATGTCTGTCTTTGTGTCTAGCTAACCCATGTAGCCACCGTTCAGGCCAAGAAATAGAATTAACCAGCATTCTAGAAGCCCTTGTGAAACGATCCTTGTGCAGCTGGACTTAGTTCCTTCTCAGTGCTTTATGGTACTCAGTTGTTTTAGGGTACCACAAGAAAATCTGTTGATGAACATGTGTTTTTCTAGCTTTGGGCTCTTATCTAAAATGCTGCTGTGAACATTTTATTTTTTATAGACTTAACTATTTTTTAAATTGAGATATAATTGATGTATGACTACATGAGTTTCATGTGTATAACATAATGATGTGATATTTGTATATGTTGCAAAATGATCACAGTAAGTCTTTAACATCCATCTCCATACAGTTACAAGTTTTTCTTGTAATGAGAACTTTTAGCAACTTTTATTAACTACAGTCACTGTGCTGCACATTACATCCCCAGGACATATTTACTTTATAACGGGAAAGTTTATTTTATACCTTTTAACTCCCTCCACCCCCCGCAACCACCAGTCTGTTCTATGAGCTCAGTTTGATTTCACACATGAGTGAGATAATATAGTATTTATCTCTGACTTATTTCGCATAATGTCCTCGAGGTCCATCCATATTGTCGCAAATGGCAATTTTTTTTTTCGTGGCTGAATAATATTCTGTTGTGTATATATACCTCATTTCTTTTTCTTAGGTTGTTTCCATACCTGGGAAATTTTAAATAACACTGCAGTGAACATGGGTGTGTGTATATCTTTTTGAATTGGTGTTTTTATTTGCTTTGGTTAAATACCCAGAGGTGGGATTGTGGGATCACAGGGTAGTTCTAGTCATAAATTTTTGAGAAGCCTCCATAGTGTTTTGCCATAGTGATTGCACAATAAACATTCCAACCAACAGTGTACATTCTTTTCTCCACGTGCTTGCCAACACTTTCTAGCTTTTCGATAATAGCCATTCTGATGTGTGATATACCGTATCGTGGTTTCGATTTGCATGCCCTGAGTGACAGTGTTGAACACCTTTTCATGTACCTGTCGGCCACCTGTATGTATCTATGTCTTTGGGAAAATGTCTGTTCAGATCCTCTCCTCTTTAATTGGGTTGTTTGGGTTTTTTGCTATTGAGTTGTATAAGTTTTAAAAATATATTTTGGTTATTAACCTCTTAACACGATTTGCAAATATTTTCTCCCATTTGGTCAACTGTCTTTGAGTTTTGTTAGTTTCCTTTGCTGTGCAGAAGCTTTTTAATTTGATGAATTCCTGCTTATTTTTGCTTTTCTGCCATTTTTATGGCTTGGATATAGTGGGAGGATCTTTAATTATGCCTGACATTTTATTTTATAATTGGAAGTTCATCTTCTGCCTTTAAATAGTCAAAACTGAAAAGGATTCCTAGACTTTATTATGTCGTGTGTATGTGTGCACGCACGCTTCCCCAAACCAACAAGCAGTTCTCAGACACCAGCAAGCGTGTCAGAACTCAGCTCGATTCTGACAGTGTCTACCTGAAAACAGAATAAGATCCCACAGGCTAAGGGTTCAGTTCTACAGAACTGTCGCGGCTCCCGAACTTCAGATGCTGGGTGCAAGCCCACGTTGTTAACCGGTGCTTCTCACCAAGTGACTGACTACACATTGGAGGTTCCAGCGACTCCTCCTGCCCCCCAACTCAGGATGTCAACCTCAAGTCCAACTTGTTACCTGTACTTCTGACTGGCTATAAATCAGAGATTCCCAGATTCCTTCTTTGGGTTTAATTTGCTAGAGCAGCTCGCAGAACGCAGAGAAACATTTTATTTCCTGGGTCAGTGGTGTACTGTAAAAGGATATAACAGGAGCAGCCAGATGGCAGAGGGGCCTCGGGCAAGGTGAGGGCAGAGGGTGCGGAGCTTCCGTGGCCTCTCCAGGGTGCACCTCCATCCACCTCCACTTGTTCACCAGCCCAGAAGTTCTCTGAACCCTGTAACTTTAGGTATTTATGGAGGCTTCATTATATAGTTATGATTGATTAAATCATTGACCACTGTCAGTTGTTTCAACCTCCAGCCTCTCTCCCCTCCCCAGAGGTCAAGGAAAAGGACTGAAAGTTCCAACCCTCTAATCATATGGCCTCCCGATGACCGGCCCCCCATCTTAGGTGCTTTCCAAGTCACCTCATTACCATAACAAAAATCTTTATCACTCTCTACACTTAGGAAATTCCGGGGGCTTTCAAGCCAGCTGTGAGCCAGGATCAGTAGATCAAAACCAAATATATGAGAAATATTTGGGCATCAGAATGCCCAAGTATATATTTCTTATAAATCACAGCATCACAGTCTGTTCTGAGGTTAGGACACGTTCTGTTATAGCGTAACATCAGAAGATACGAGCGCATTATTTGGATCCCATTTAGTTAGTAATGACTTGGCAAGTCCATCACAGTGGGTGAAAATGTTGCCCAGCGCAACTCTGTTTAGGTTTGTAGGCTGGTGTGTAAGGTTCCAAAAGCACGAGTGATCATGACCCTACATGGCTTCACCCTTACAGATGTCACGGAAGGAAAATTTTCATCTGCCTTTCTAGGTTCTTCTGGCTGGTCAGATCAAATTGACATGAGGCAGATTAGCAGGAGAAATATAAATTAAAGTTTAACATGTAAATGGCGGAAGCCATCACCTTCAGCTAAAGACAAAAGGTGTTGGGGGTGGGGAGTCAGTTTGGGGAGGTTACTAGGAAAAGCACAATAAATGGGTAAGGTTATTATGCAGATTTAGGTCTGGGCCTTCTCAGTTGAAAACTTTCTAGAGATTTTTAGATATCCCTTCCTGGTACAGTAAGAAAAAAAGACACTTAAAAGTGGAGATTTGCCTTACAAGTGTAAATGTCCTTTTAGGAAGAGTACTTTCTACTTGGTTTTCAGAGCTTTCCCCGTGTCTGCTGTTCTTAAAGTTAACCAGCCTAAAATAACCAGTACCCCTAAAGAGGCATACTGGGGTGGGGTGGAAAAGAGTGAAGGGAAGACCAGAGGAGTGAGAGAGGGT